>NC_056745.1:1198067295-1198367295 GCF_019279795.1 Protopterus annectens
GCAGCCCTACCAGCTCTCCTGAATGGAGGCCCGATTGCTTACCTCTGGAAGCTGTCGGGGGGGGGGGGGTTCATTGCACCAGACAGCCTGGCTATTGATGACTTTGGATACTTGGGTGCAGAGAATTATCACCAGAAGTTACCAAATTCCCTTTACTCTCTTTCCAAAGACACCAAAAAAGTCCCCGATGTTCCACTCAGTCAGAGGGACCAAGCAGCCATAGAGCTTCAGATGCTGATTGAAAAGAGTCATCCAAGAAGTCCCACCAGACCAAAGAGGAACCAGATTTTACTCAAGATTTTCTTTTAGTGCCAAAAGAGACAGGGAACTGGAGACCAATTTTAGATCTCAGCCTTCTGAGCAATTTAGTTCAGCAAACAAAATTCCAGATGGTTACGGTTCAGTCTATCCTTCCCTTTCTAGAGGAGAGCGATTGGATGTGTTCTGTAGACCTTCAGGACATATATTACTTTTATAAAGATGGACAAACACTCCAGAAGGTTCCTCCGCTTCTGGCTGGGAGCCAGTCATTTCCAATTTAGAGTGCTGCCCTCCGGTCTCACCGCAGCCCTCAATGGGTACACCAAATGCTTGTTAGCAGTAACAGCTCACGTGAGACTACGCAGATGCTGAGTATTTCCATAACTGGACGACTGGCTCCTCACCGCCCCAACCAGGCGTCTACTGCTTCAAGCCACAGACTTCATATTGAACTTTTTTCAGTCTTTGGGAATTACGATCAACAGAGGGAAATCAAAGTTGACTTCAACATGAGACTTACAATTTATAGGAGCACTTCTCAATATGGTTTCTTGTGTAGCGCCTCTCCCTCTACACAGATTACAAAAATTCACAAGTACAACTAATTTCCAAAAACAAGATTCCTGCTTTTCTCGTCCTGCAGCCCTGGGATCTATGGCAATGACCATAACTTTAGTACCCCCTCACAAGGTATCACATGAAGCTGCTTCAATGGCTCTTAGTGGCGTAGTGGTCGATACTGACACAGCCAGTGTCTTATCCGATATTTATAACAAATGGCTGCAAGAAGGCTCTATCTGTCCTTCCTTTGGGGGATGGTTGCAATCCAATCAGACAACATGTCAGTAGTCGTCTGGTACGTTCAACAATCAAGGTGGAACCAGATCCTACCCCCTGTGTCAGGAAGCTCTCAGGATATGGCAATGGGCTGTCGCTTCCAACCACTTTCTAATAGCAACGCATATCCTGGGAAGCTCCAGCGTGATAGACAAACTGAGCAGATGCATCCTGCTGCTTCACGAGTGGTCTCATGAATCCCAAAGTGGCGATAAAAAATTTTTGTCTCTGGGGCCAGCCTTGCTGCACTCTTTTTTTGCTTCCCCAATAAACAAATGCAGCAGCTACTTTGCCCTAATTCCCCCACATGTGGAGTCCCCGAAAGACGCACTCCTCCACGATTGGCCCTGGGACTACTTTATGCCTTTCCCCCAATCCCTCTCATTCCCCTATTCTTGAAGAAAGCCCAAGGATTGAGAAGCAAAGTGATCCTCATTGCACCTACTGGCCCTGTCAAGTCTGGTTCCCCTTCCTTTGGCCTCAACTGATTCACCATCCTTGGATTCTGAACCCAGTTCCAGACTTGTCTCATCCGCAGAGATTGGTGCATACCAACCTTCACAATCTCAAGCTGACAGCTTGGTATCTCCAATTCCATTAATTGCCAGGCTGAGCAAATTACCTTCCCCAGTACAAAAAATCCTTCTGGCTTCTCATAAACCGTCCACCAGGAAACTCTTATCTTAGCAGATGTAAGAGGATGCATGCCATCAGATTACCCGAATGTAATGACTGCGACTGTGAATACACTCGAACATCTACATTTATGGAAAGTGTACACAACTGTACTTTCTCAATCTGGGCCCGTACAAATAATTTGGATCCCTTTTCAACCCCGGTTGACAAAGTCTTGGAAATTTGAGCTCCCCATTTTGAGCTAGGAGCTTCTGCCTCCACCATCAAAGTCCAATTAGCAGCCATTTCCAATTTCCACAATAGGTTTGATGATCATACCTTGATTTCCCATCCTTTATGTAAAACCTTTCTTAAAGGAGCTTTATGTCTAAAGTCCCCATTCAAGGATCCTGCAGCTCCATGGGATTTAACCTTAGTATTAAAATCCTTAGTCCTTCAGCCCATTGAGCCAGGAGCTACTTTCAATCTCAAGTTCCTGTCGTGGAAAACTCTTTCTGGTGGCCATTACTTCTGCCAGGAGAGTTTCTGAATTGCAGGCCTTATGTGTGAAGCACCCTTACATGATTTTTCATAAGGATAGGGTGTTGTTAAGAACCAATTCTTCCTTTCTACCTAAAGTGGTCTCAGAATTTTAGATTTGCCTTGCATCTGCTGGATGTTCAGAGACACTTGCTTTTCTATCCGGACAGAACCAAATCCTTTAGAAAATCAGATCAATTATTTGTATCCTTTTCAGGTTCAACTTTGGGTAAACCAATCACGAAAGCTACCTTATCAAAATGGCTTGAGGATTGTGTTACCTTCAATTACAGTCATAAAAACCTCAAGTTGCCTGCATCTGTTAACACTCTTTCCACCAGATCTGTATCCACTTCAGGTGTTTTCTACTCCAGGGCTTCCATGAAAGAAATATGTGCAGCCCCAACGTGGGCCACTCCCCATACCTTTATCACTCATTACAAACTGGATATGGTCTCCAGGGGAAAAGCATCCTTTGGCTCTATGGTGCTTAGGAATATCCTTCCTTAGGGCCTCCCAGGACCTAAAGTAGCTGGGGTCTTTGTCCCATTCATCAAGAATGAATGAAGATTGACAACATCAGATAAATAAGTTGTCCTTACTGTAACATTCCATCTGTGTTGTCAATCTTCATTCATTCTTGACATCCCACCCTCCTACCCCCCCCCCCCCCCAAGGAGGACTTTTGGAGGTTTGGACATTTTGTTTTCGGAGGATTTCATGTTTCACCTTGGACAGGGTTTCTGTTATCCTTCTATGCTTTGGCTGCAAACTTGATCTGAGGTAATGGAGATTGGAGCATTAAGGGTAGACTCTTAGTTGGAGAGTTTTTTTATGTTTTTTTTTTTTTTTTTTTTTTTTTGGGCTGGTTTGAGCTGTATAATGGCCGAGCTGGTTCCCAAGGGGTTGGAACAGAGTCCCATTCATCAAAAATGAATGAAGATCGACAACATAGATGGAATGTTATGGTGAGAACATAACTTCTATTTATGCGTAAAAGATGGGAATAATAACTTTTCAAGAAAATTATGCTTTCTGTAATATCGTTAAATGTCAATGGTCTCACAGATAAATACAAAAAAGAAAGAGAAGTCAACTATATTAAAAAGTGGAGATTGCAAATAGCTATGCTACAGGACTCCCATTAGGAAAGAACTGAATATGTGAATTTGGTAAAGAAAGGTTTTCAGGATGGTTATTTAGCAGAATACCTGGGATAGAGGAAAAGAAGAGTACTTGTATTTAATTGCAAGAGCAGCTACAATATTTATTTATTGGCATTTGTTTACTGGGAAAGTCCACAGGGCCAGGAGAACCCATTTTCAGTGGACACCCGGGGAGAAAAGCTCTGCAGTATAACAGTACAAAAAATATAACAGTAAATACAGTATAAGACCGCTTTCAGATACAAGCAAGTAAGCACAATGCATACATAGTAATGTACAATAAGTTGTAAGGGTGTCACATAAATCATATGTACATATGAATGTAGGAGAACATAACTAGTATTAAACATAATTAAGTGGTACATACAAGGTATCTGAGATAACTGGGTAGTAAAAGGATGGGAAGAGGGACAGTGAGAGGTGATGTAGAAAAAGATGTATAGAAGAGTAAAAGTTAGTGAGGTTTGTTTTGGTAGTGAGTATGAATGCGTTTGAAGAGGGAGGGGGGTGTAGGATAGTGTGTGAGTAAAAGAGTGTAAGCATTCAAGTTATGGAAGAATGAGAATAGAGACACTTGCATTGCCAGAAGAAAGAGAGGTGTGATCGTAAATCTTTTTTGAAGGATGTGATTGTACTAGAGGTTCTGATAGCTGATGGTAAAGAGTTCCAAAGTTTGGAGACAGAGAAGGAATAAAGCATGCTGCCAGCGGGGAGTTTAGGTTTGTATACTTGTAGTAGTAGTTGGTTGTCAGATCTAAGTGGTCTGTTGGGATGGTAGTGGGTGAGGATGGAAGAGATGGCTGGGCAGTCTGAGGGTTTGTAAATAATTTTGTAAGCTGTGATTAGTTGTAGGTAGGTAAGATGATGGGGAAGTTCAAGCCAGTTAAGTGATATTAAGGAGATACAATGATGGGACGAGTATTTTGCTTTGGTTGCAAATTTGGCAGCCTCATTGTAACAAGTCTCAAGCTTGTTTTTTAGGGTGGGGTTGATATTGGTTAGGAGAGGAGCGCCATAGAATAGTGAGGGTGGTGCAATTGAGATAGTATTTTTGTCAGTAGAGGAAGCCTAGTTTTTTTTTGTTTTTTTTTTAAGGCATATGGAGATCAAATGTCAGATTTTCGTCTATGATAACCCGTAGTAATTTAGTGTAGGAGACGACTTCAATACTTGTGTTGCTTTGAGAATGAATTGTGAAAGTCTGTCTTATTGACAGATTTTTTTTCTTGGGAGTGAATGCTATCATTTTTGTTTTATTTGGGTTTAGAGCTAGATGATTAGCCATCCAGATTTTGGTAGTGGTAAAGGCATTTTGGCAGATTTGCAAAAGTTCTGTTGTTGATTTAGCAGAGCAAGTAATGGTTGAATCATTTGCATATTGTACAACAGATGCATGTGTGAGATGGGTATGGAAGTTATTTATAAAAATAATAAAAGGGGGCCTTATATGGAACCTTGGAGCACTCCTGTAGTAAAGTTAAGGAATGGAGAAAAGTTGTGCATCTAGTGGACTGTTGTCTATCACTCAGATAATTTGTGAACCATTTTAGAGTTGTTTGGGAAAGTTGGAGGTTTGTTGAGAAGACGGGGTTGTGAGACCATATCAGAGGCTTTTGATAGGTCTAGGAAGAGGGAGGACGCAAATGTACCATAATTTCTGGCTTGGTTAATGTTGTCCATGAAGGAAATAAGTGCAGTAGAGGTGCTGTGACCAGGTCTAAAGCCATGCTGAGTTGGAGAGAGGAGATTGTTTAGCTGTAGGTGGTTGAGAAGTTGATAATGAGTACATTTCTGAAGGATTTTGGAGAGGGGGAGAGAATTGCAATGGGCCTAAAGTTAGTGATATCTGTGTTGTTTCCTCCTTTGTGGAGTGGTAGAATGTATGCTTTTTTCCATAAAGTAGGAACATAAGACTCTTGGAGAGATCTATTGAGAAGTATACTGATAGGATAAGCAATCGATCTTTTCCTATCAGTATACTTCTCAGTAGATCTCTCCAAGAGAAGTATACTGATAGGATAAGATCTATTACTGATAGGATAAGAAATAGCTCTTGCTGCCATTTGGAGATATTCTGGAGGCAAGTTGTTTGGGGCACAGGAGCCAGGCTTCAGTTTAAGGAGAAGTTTTGTTATGGTGGAGATGGGTTTAGGTGAGAAAGAAAAGGCAGTTGAGTTGTAGGGGTGCTGCCTGGGGGGGGGGAGGAGATGAAGGGTGAAAGTTAGTTGTAGTGTTAGTATGAGGGCAAGTGGAGGTGAGTTTGGCTATTGTGTTGATGAAGTATGAGTTGAGGAGGGTAGCTGTTTCACTGGTGAGTTTATCAGGGAATGGGCATGGGTTGTTTGTTGTACCAGGATGAATTTAGAGATGAAATGGACTTCCAGAACTTCTTAGAGTTTTGTTTTTGTTTTGAAGATTTAGGTAGTATTTTTTTCTATCATTAATAATTAGGCATTTTACTTGGTTACGGAGTTGTCTGAATTGTAAGAGGTCAATGGGATTTTGATGATTTAGTAGTGATGGAAGAGGGATCAAAAGGTAATAGTGGTAGATTTGTAGTACTAAGGGGGCTACTGGCAAGAAAAGAGAATTACACTGGCATGTGTTTATTTCTTTGGAATTTTCTGGAATTTAATCAGCTTTCACCAAGGAATGTTGCTTGTAGGTGGGAACTGGAATTTGATGTGCAGCAGTGAAGATGTGTCTGGGGCCCAGAATGGGAAATATAACAAAGAAGGGTAGATTTTTGAAGAAATTTAAGAAAATATTTGGCAGTGAAGATGTGAATTCAGTGCTAGGAGTTCGGGGTGAATTTGCATATTATTCCAAATGATACGGAAGCTGGGCTAGGCTAAACAGAATTTACATTTCTAAGGGCGATATGCATTTAAGAAGGTCTTTATATGCACCCAGTAACTATTTCAGATCATGCTCCAATAATAAATTAAAAACACAGGGTAATGAAATAAAAAAAAGACACTGGCACTTTCTCATCTATCCGTTTTAAAGAGATTCATTTAAGGAATGGGTAGTGGAAATTATTCATGAGCTGTTAGGGAAGATGGAAATTTCTTCTGAAAATATAGCTAGGGAGTGGGATAAAATTAAAGTGGATAAAAATATGGTGGAAATAAAGAGCTGTGGATATTCTTCGTGTTTCACTATTGCAGTCATTACATTTGAGTAATCTGCTGGCAGGTTGCCCTCACTCGGCCTGATAAAGTCTTGGGTCCTGCGTCGGTTGCTGTCCCTTCTTCCATGATGTCAGGGGTATAAAACATGCAGCCGACGCCATTACATCAGTCTTTCTTGCCGCACGGTGCCCGAAGCAGAAGCAGTTCGCAAGTGCCGGTCGGCTGACTCCTGAAATTTTCGTTTTCGAGTTTCAGATCTGAAGTCTTCAACTAAAAAGCTAAGTACCCCATTGGGGAAACTTTTTCTTGCTCCTTACTGATGTCAGAAAAAGTTAGTAATTGCATTACTTGTGGGAAGCAAATACCTCATAAGGATTTTCATTTGTACTGTATTCCTTGCTTAGGCCCTGACCACTAACGTACCTTGCTGTCGGTTTTGTGCTTTATTTAATCAACGCACTGTCAAACGTCGGTACATTTTTGCTTCTAAATATTTTGGCTCATGCTTTAATTATTCAGAAATGTCGTCGCTTAGCAATCTGACTACCATACAAAGAAAAAGACAGAGACAGGCCGTTGAGGTCCAAAACTGCCGACGAGGCTTTTCCTAAGCCAGTCGCAAGTTCGCCAGTACTCAGTGAGGCGCTTTCGCAGCCCCTGATACCCGCTACCTCTGATTCGCAGGCCTCTACTGAGACCCATTCGGAGTCCGGTATGCCGCAAGATGCCTCAGTTATGGAACCCACGGATGTCTCTACATTGGATGGGTCCAGAGTCACTGCGCAAGCACCAGCTTCTGAGGGTGTTTTCAGGCCTACAGATTTGTATATTAGACCAACACCATCTTCAAAACTAAGGCCAAAATCTCAATGTATGCCTAAAAAAACGACGCCTGGGCCACATGTGCAGGCCCCTATGCCTAAAAAACAAATGATCAAAATGGCTGAAGATTTAATTACTCTGATCAGGGGTTGCCAACCCCCCCCCCCCCCTTCGAAGAGGCCTTGGCAAGACATTGATTGAGTCTTCTGAACAGGATTGTATTTTTTCTGACTCTTCTAATGACCAAGAATTGTCTATACCTACTTATGAGGACTCTGATGCAGAAGATTCCATTCCTTCTGCTTCTCCCCCAGAGTATTTTTCTTTTGGGGAAACTTTACATACCTTAAGGGAACATTTCCACTGGGAAAGTCAGGATTTCTCTGAATCTAAAAAGAGAGTTGGGGATTTTCTTCTTCCTCAGCATAGGCCTTTGGCTATACCTCCTGTTCTAGACATTGTTGATGTTTTTTCAGAATCTAGTATGGCTCCTGATTCTCTGCCTCCAGCTCCGTGTAAGCCAGACAGATACTACAGGGTTCCTGACTCCCACAAATTTATTTTCAAAATTTCTGCTACAGATCCTGGAACCATTTCTCAGGGTCCCAAGGGCAGTAAGGCTTCTACTGCTAAAAATCCTACCCTTTCTGATAGAGATTCCAGGGCGCTGGATAGATTGGGTAAGAAGGTTTATACTTATCCAACCTTGGCAATCGTGGCTTTAAATTGTCAATTTCATATGCTAAAATATCAACAGCATATCATGGGATTGCTTAATCAGAAAATGATGTTAATTTCTGACTGTGTGGAAAACAAAGATTTACAGGATTTATTGCATTCAGCTGAACAAGTTGGAAAACATACTTTGCAATGTGGTTTTGATTCTTTGGAGGCCTCTTGCAGGGCTGCTGTAACTGGGTCTGTGCTAAGAAGGCATGCTTGGCTCAAAGAGCAAAATCTGCCTGATCATGTTAATGCAAAATTGTTGGATGCTCCTTTACAACAGGACCGTCTCTTTGGTAATAAGGCTGAAGAAGTTTTAAAAAAAGATGGAAGATAAAGCTAAATCTATGCAAACTGTGAAAGATTTCTTACAAGTGCAACCTCCAAGATTTAGTAGGTACTGGCCTACTAAGAACTGATCCTTTCCAGTTCCTTCGAGAGCCATTCAAATCAAACCCAGACATTCCAAAGGCTCCAGGTTTCAGTCACAAGGGACTTTCAGAACAACACAATGAGGTGCCTCTTCTTCCAAGTCTGGAAACAACAAGACACCTCCCTATGGTAAGCAGTCTCAATGACTTCCCTTTACACTTACCAAGCACTTACCTTTTAGCCGCCCCTTTGGGGGGAAAACTGGCTCTTCATGCAAGAAACTGGCAACTTATAACCCAGGACAAATGGGTTTTAAATATAGTATCCCAGGGATACAGATTTAATTTCCACACATTTCTAATTCCAAATGGATGGACAGACCTGCCCCTAAATCAGTGGGCAGAGGCCAAGAAACAAATACTTTCCCTCATGAGCATTGGGGCTATTCAACCAGTACCAGAAGAGGAAAAGGGACAAGGTTTCTATTCAAGACTTTTCCTGGTAACCAGAAAAGACAAATCATGATGTCCAATTCTGGACTTACCTACTCTAAACACCTTTCTGGACATTCCAAAATTCAAGATGCTGACTCTTCACCAGTTACTTCCTATGCTAGGCAAAGATGAGTGGTTGGCAACTCTAGATTTAAAAGAGGCTTACCTGCTTATCCCAATCAGGGAATCTTGCAGAAGATACCTCTGCCTCAAAGCAGGCTACTTGCATTACGAGCTCTCTGCACTGCCCTTTGGCTTATCTAATGAGCCCAGGGTCTTTACAAAGTGCCTGGCTCCAGTAATTGCATTTTGCAGGCAATGAAATATTCAAATATATCAATACCTGGACGGTTGCCTAATTCAGGCAGAAAACAAGGACACACTTCTAAACTATCTGGCGTTTGTAAAAAGGGTTCTCACTTGTCTAGGGTACACTATAAATGAAAAGAAATCACAACTGGTACCCTCTCAAAAATTACATTCCTGGATGCAAGCTTGAATACAACTGCCCAGATGGCTTTCCTTATGCCAGAGAAGCAAATTCATCTGGTGACTTACTTCAAACAGGTGGCCACAAAAACCCTGCTTTCTGCAAGGCAAATATTGCAAGCCTTGGGGTTCATGGCCTCCTGCATTCTTCTAATTTCATATGCAAGACTGCATATGAGGAAACTTCAGTGGTACTTAAAAAGTCTATGGAGTCAGCATTGTCACAGCCTGGAAACAATGATTCCTATCATTCCTTGCCTGCAAGTAGAGTTCCTATGGTAGGCAGAGGCCTGCCACCAAAACAAGGGACTGTCATTCACAACACTCCCTGCTGCCCAAACCCTAACTACAGAAGAATCAGACTATGCTTGGGGGGCACATCTGGCAGGTAGGTGCATTCAGGGCAAATGGAGCCCAAATCAAGTGCACCTTCATATCAATCAAAAAGAAATGCTAGCCGTACAGAATGCACTGACAGCCTTCAAGGACTACCTTCATCCAGGACAATTAATGATAAAGACAGACAGCACCACGGTTATGTGGTACATAAACAAGCAGGGGGGTACACATTCCTACCCCCTTTGCAGACTAGCCATGGCATTGTGGAACATGGCCTTGACCTATCAAGTACAACTACAAACTCAATTCCTGCCAGGAAAGCTGAATACTCTGTCAGACGAAGTAAGCAGAAATCTCATGGACCCACACGAATGGAAACTGGAACCACAGATTTTCAACATGTTGACACGCAAATGGGGGAGCCCAAACATAGATCTTTTTGCCTCACCCCACAACTATCAATTGGACAAATTTTGCACAAGAACTCATCACAAAAAAGCCTAGAAAGTGGATGCTCTATCCTTCAGCTGGAAAAACCTATCAGTCTCTGCCTTTCCCCCTATGCCTCTGCTCTCCAAAGTTCTGCTAAAAGTCAAACAGGACAAACCAAAAATGATTTTGATTGCTCCAGACTGGCCTCGCCAACACTGGTACCCACTCCTGCGCAATGTGTCACACCTTCCACCATGGCACCTGCCTCAGACACCTTACTTACTGTCTCAGCAGAACAACCAAATTCTGCACACGCAGCTCCCAACTTTGAATCTTGCAGCGTGGCTAATCACCTAAATTCACTCTTAGCATCCCTCAGCAAACCTGTGATGGATGTCATTTTGGAGGCGAGAAGGCCTAGTACTAGAAAATCTTATGCTGACAGATGGAAAAGATTCTGTTCCTGGAATCAATCTCAAGGGATAAGCACAGCAGTGCCCAACATTCCTCAGATTTTACAGTACTTAAATGAGATGCTTCACAAGGGCCTGTCCTTTTCTTCCATAAAAATCCATGCCTCAGCCATTTCAGCTCATTACAACACAGAACCTCCCCTTTTCTCTCATCCTCTGCTAAAGCAGTATCTCAGAGGGGCCAAAAACATGAGACCACCCAGGAGAGCTCCAACCCCTGCCTGGGACCTCAATTTTGTATTGGAAAAGCTCACTCTCCCTCCTTTCGAGCCAGCTGCTACTGCAGACTTAAAATTTCTCTCCTGGAAAACAGCTTACCTTTTAGCAGTCACTTCAGCTAGAAGGATTTCCGAATTACAAGCTCTTATGGTAGTAGAGCCTTTCATCATTTTTCATGCAGACAGGGCATCTCTCAGGACCAATCCATCCTTCATGCCTAAGGTGGTATCCAGTGTGGCTCTTAATCAGACCATTCATTTGCCATCTTTCTTTCCCAATCCACAGAACAAGGGGGAGTGGATTCTGCATTCATTGGATGTACACAGACAACTTAGATTTTACTTAAACAGGATGAAATCTCAAAGAAAATCTGAACAACTACTGGTGACATTTGCTGCAGGGGCAGAGGGAAAGGCTATTTCAAAGCAAACCATTTCCAAATGGATAAGCCATTGTATTCATTTCTGCTATATGCACCATGGAAAAACAATCCCCCAGGGGATCAGATCCCATTCCACCAGGGCTGCATCTAATTCTACAGCCTTTCTCAGAGGTGTTCCTACCAGGGACATTCTAGAAGCTGCTACCTGGAGCTCAGTTCATACTTTCACCAAACATTACCATTTACCACTTTTCTCTAAATCCAGAGCTGGCTTTGCCACTGCTGTCCTGCAGGGCCTTGTAGCTGGTCCAAATGCTGTATAATTCCCTCCACCCAACCATAGCTTTGGGAATCTACCCAAATGTAATGACTGCAACAGTGAAACACGAAAAACATAGTACAGTTGTGTACACTTACCATAAATGTAGATGTTTGAGTGTATTCACTGTTGCAGTCCTGGTTACCCTCCCTCCAGCCCCCTATTTTTCGCTGACTATACCTCTGCTTTCTTTCACTATGCTTAAAAGCCCTTTTGGTGTATTTGCTTTTGGGATTGGAGGTATATTTTTTGTGTTTTTTAATTTTATTTGCTCCCCATTTGGGAGGCACCTTACATCTGGGGCAAGAAAAACTGATGTAATGGCATCGGCTGCATGTTTTATACTCCTGACGACCTGACGTCATGGAAGAAGGGACAGCAACCGACGCAGGACTCAAGACTTTGTTAATCAGGCCGACTGAGGGCAACCTGCCAGCAAATTACCCAAATGTAATGACTGCAACAGTGAATACACTCGAACATCTACATTTATGGTAAGTGTGCACAACTGTACTTTAAGAATTAACAATTATTTAAAGGGACTGACAAATTTTAAAGTATTGCAAAATAGGGAGAATCCCACAGAACAAGAAGGGCAACTGCTGAATGCTAAACTAAACATAAGGGATTATCTCAGCGATATGCATGAGTTTAGAAAGATTGCTGTTATACAACTGTTTTGATAACTGTGTAGAGTACAAAAACGTTTAGCACAGCAACTCAGGCAACACAAAGTAGAAAGAGTTGTCGCTAACTTAGGGAGCCTATAACAAGGAAGTTACCGACATCCTGTAGAAGTATTAGAAATATTTCAGAAACACTGTGAAAGGTTGTATAAAGCAGAAAAATATAGAAATCAAGAAAAGATTCAATTTGAAATGTTTATGGAGCAATTAAATATGCCAAGGTTGAGGTAGATGAGGATCAGTTACTATTAGGATAGGAGGAGATGAGATAAAAATGGATATGTATAACAATCTCCAGGAAAGCCCCCAGGAATAGATGGTATTCCTGTGGAAGATTGGAAGCTAGGAGTGAAAAAAACTGATAACGATCTGGAAGGTTTTGTTTAACAGTATTTTAAGAGGAAGAGAAGTACCAACATCCTGGAAGAAAGCGGTCGTAGCTGTAATACTTAAAGATAGTAAAGATCTATTAGATCCCGCTTCATACAGGCTCATTTCCTTACTAAATTATGATTATAACATATGTCTTAAAGTGGCTAAACGAAAGGCAAAAGTGATACCAAAATGGATAGATATGGATCAGTGTGATTTTTGTGGAGGGGAGGCAAACATTTGACAACGTTAACAGAACACTGATGATCCAGAGGGAAGCAGTATGTAAGAAAATGCCACTGTTGTTGGTGGGTCTTGGTGCGGAAAAAGCGTCTGACAGAGAAGTTGGGACTTTATGATCAGGACAATGGAAGCATTTTCATTCGCAGATAAAGTTATAAGTTTGATTAGAAAGATATACGAGGGATTGGAGGTGAAATTTAAAGTGGGGTGAGGTCATCTGATAATTTCTGCTTGAACAGAGGAACCAGGCAGGGGTGTCCTCTCTCCCCTTTATTTGCCTTATTTTTAGAACGATTGGCAAAGAAAAGAAAGGACTCAGAAATTCAAGGATATAATTGGTTTGGTAGTTAAAAGCTGACTCTATTTGCAGATGACATTATTTTCTACCTGACAAAACCAGAAAAGGACATCAGTGTTTTGAAACTATCTCAAAATGTTCCACATCTTTTCAGGATGCAAAATTAATGAAGCTAAAACAAAGGCAGTAGTGGTAAATTATGTACGCACACATTAATTGGTTTAGCAATATCCATATTTATGGGGGCATGATAAAATGAAGTATTTAGGAATATAGAGTAAAAATGATTCCAGTGTGGCAGCTAATGATATGTGGGAAGAGACTAAAAAGATAATACAAAAACTGAGGAAAATGGAAGCTCTGTTATATGGATATCGATGGTAAGCTACAAGCAGTTAAAATGATGTTCTTCGTGTTTCACTGTTGCAGTCATCACATTTGGGTTATCTGCTTGCAGTAGCCCTCAGTCGGCCTGGTAAAGTCTTGGGTCCTGTTTCAGTTGCTGTCTCATCTTCCGTAATGTCAGGTAGTCAGGGGTAGAAAGCATGCAGTCAATGCCATTACATCAGTCTTTCTTGCCGTGCGGTGCCCGAAACAGAAGCAGTTCACAAGTGCCGGTCGGCCGACTCCTGAAATTTTCGTTTTCGAGTTTCAGAACCAAAGTCTTCAACTAAAAGCTAATTACCCCTTTGGGGAACCTTTTTCTTGCTCTAAACCAATGTCAGTAAAAGTCAGTAATTGTATTTCTTGTGGAAAGCAAATATCTCACAAAGATTTTCATTTGTACTGTATTCCTTGCCTAGGTCCTGGCCAGGACGTACCTCGCTGTTGGTTTTGTGCCTTATTTAAGCAACGAACTATTCGTCGTCTGTATATTTACGCTTCTAAATATTTTGGTACTCTGTTCAATTATCCAGATATGTCCTCGGTAAGCCATCCGACTACCGACATTCCTAAAAAACGAAAAGGTAAAGACAGAGACAGGCCACCTAGGTCCAAAGCTGCCGACGACGCTTCTCCTAAGCCAGTCGCCAGTACTCAGTGATGAGCTTTCGCAGCCCCTGATACCTGCTACTTCAGATTTGCAGGCCTGTACTGAGACCCATTCGGAGTCCGGTATGCCGCAAGATTCTTCAACTGTGGAACCTGCGTTTGTCTCTACCTTGGATGGGTCCGGAGCCACTGTGCAGGCATCGGCTTCTGAGGGTGTATTCAGGCCTACTAACTTGTATATTAAACCAACGCCATCTTCTTCTTCAAGGCCTAAAACTCGAACTATGCCTAGAAAACCGATGCCCAGACCGCATGGTCAGGCCTCTATGCCTAAAAAACAGATAAGAATGGCTGAAGACCTTACTACTTTAATCGGGGGAAGCCAACCTTCCCCCTCTAAGAGACCTAGGACTGAATTTGCTTATGATACTTCTGACCAGGATTCTGAAATTTCTGTTTCCTCTGATGACCAGGATGTACCCTTATCTACCTGTGAGGATTCTGATGCAGAGGACTCTATTCCCTCTGCTTCCCCTTCAGAGGATTTCTCTTTTGGTGAAACCCTGCATACTGTTAGGGAGCACTTTCGCTGGGAAAGCCAGGATTACTCTGATTCTAAAAAGAGGCTTAGGGATTTCTTACTCCTGCCCCAGCACAGACCTTTAGCTTTCCCTCCTGTACTAGACATTGTTGATGATTCCTTTTCTGAATCTAGCTTGACCCCTGACTCTTTACCTCCTGCTCCCAGAAAACCTGATAGATATTACAGGGTTCCTGACTCTCACAAGTTCCTTTTTAAAAATCCTACTGCGGATCCTGAGACAATTTCACAGGGACCCAAGGGCATCAAGGCTACTACTGCCAAAAATCCTACCCTCTCTGATGGAGACTCCAGGCGCTGGATAGATGGGGTAAGAAAGTATACACTTCTGCAACTTTGGCCATTAGGGCCTTAAACTACCAGTTTCATATGTTAAAGTATCAGCAGCATATCATTGGATTGCTTAAACAGAAAATGATGTTGATTCCTGATTGTGCTGAAAATAAGGATTTACAGGATTTAATGCATTCTGCTGAACAGGTTGGAAAACATACTTTGCAATGTGGTTTTGATTCACTAGAGGCATCTTCCAGGGCTGCTGTCACCGGGTCTGTACTTAGAAGGCATGCTTGGCTTAAGGAGCAATCTTTGCCAGATCATGTTAAAACTAAATTGCTGGATGCTCCCTTAAATCAGGACTGCCTGTCTGGCAACAAAGCAGAAATAGTTCTTAAAAAGATGGAGGAAAGAGCTAAATCTATGCGAACTGTTAAAGATTTCTTACAAGTGCAGCCTCCTAGATTTAGTAGGCATTGGCCCTCAAATTGGTCCTTTCCTGCCTCTTCCAGGCCTTCTCAGTTCAAACCCAGAACCAGCAGAACACCCAGACTTCAGTCCCAGGGTACGCACAGGACTATGCAGTGGGGTGCTCCCACTTCCAAATCGGGGAGTAGTAAGACTGCCCCCTATGGTAAACTGTCTCAATGACTTAACTTGAAAACTTCCAAGCACTTCTCAACTGACTGCTCCTTTAGGGGGAAAGATTGCTCTGCAAGCAAAAAACTGGGAACTCATTACCTAGGACAAATGGGTTTTAAACATAGTTTCCCAAGGATACAGATTTCACTTCCACACGCTACCAACCCCAAAGAGTTGGCCAGATCTACCCCCAAATCAGTGGGCAGAGGCTCAAAAGCAAGTACTCTCTCTCTTAAGATTAAAGGCTGTTCAGACTGTACCAGAAGAGGAAAAGGGACATGGTTTCTACTCAAGACTTTTCCTGGTACCCAGAAAAGACAACTCATGATGTCCTATCTTGGACCGGTCTATCCTAAACACCTTTTTGGTGATTCCAAAATTCAAGATGCCAACTCTACACCAGTTGCTTCCCATGATAGGCAAAGATGCCTGGTTGGCAACACTGGATTTAAAGGAAGCCTACCTGCACATCCCAATCAGGAAATCTTGCAGAAAATACCTACACTTCAAAGCAGGCTGCATGCACTATCCGTTCTCTTCTCTGCACTGCCCTTTGGCTTATCTACTGCGCCAAGGGTATTCACAAAGTGCCCAGCTCCAGTCATTGCATTTTGCAGGCAAAGAAATATTCAAATATACCCATACCTGGACGACTGTAATTCAGGTAGAAAGCCAGGACATACTTCTGAATCATCTGGCATTTGTACAAAAGGTTTTAACTTGTCTGGGGTACACCATAAATTAAAAGAAATCATAGCTGGTACCCTGTCAACAAATTATATTCCTGGGAGCAAGCTTGAACACAACTTCCCAGATGGCTTTCCTCACGCCAGAGAAACAACTTGATTTGACAAACTAGTGGCCACAAAAATTCTGCTATATCTGCAAGGCAAATACTGCAAGCCTTGGGGTTCATGGCCTTGTGCATTCTACTAATTCCATATGCAAGACTGCATATGAGGAAACTACAATGGTATCTAAAAAGCCTATGGTGTCAACATTCTCAGGATCTAGAAGCAATTATTCATATCATACCTTGCCTACGGTTAGAATTCCTTTGGTGGGCAGAGGCTTGCCACCAAAACAAGGGACTAACATTCACTCTACCCCCTGCCCCCAAACCCCAACAGACACATCAGACTACGCATGGGGGGCTCACCTGGCAGGGAAGTGCATTCAGGGCAAATGGAACCCAAGTCAAATGCACCTGCATGTCAATCAAAAAGAAATGTTAGCCGTACAGAATGCTCTGACAGCCTTCAAGGACCACATTCTTCCAGGACAATTAATGGTAAAGACTGACAACACCACTGTTATGTGGTTCATAAACAAGCAGGGGGTACTTATTCTTACCCCCTCTGCAGACGAGCCATGGCTCTGTGGAACACAGCCTTGAGCTACCAGGTTCATTTACAGGCTCAATTCCTGCCAGGAAAACTAAGTACACTGGCAGACAAACTAAACAGAAATCTCATGGACCCAAACAAGTGGAAACTGGAACCAAAGATTTTCAACATGTTGATCAACAAATGGAGGATCCCAGATATAGACCTGTTTGTCTCCCCCCAGAACTACCAATTGGACAAATTCTGCACAAGGACTCCCCACAAACAAGCTTGGAAAGTGGATGCTCTATCCTTCAGCTGGAAAAGTCTATCCGTTTATGCCTTTCCTCCTCTGCCTTTCCTCTCCAAAGAGCTACTAAAGATCAAATACAACAAAACCAAGGATGATACTGATTGCACCAGACTGGCCACGCCAACACTGGAACCCCCTCTTGCGCAGTGTGTCACATGTGGCCCCATGGTAAGTACCTCAGACCCCTACCCTGCTGTCTCAGCAGGCGAGCCAGTTTCTGCACCCCCAGCTTCAAACCCTGAACCTGGCAGCCAGGCTAATTACCTAATCTCTCCGTTACCATTCCTCAGTAAACAAGTGTTTGATGTCATTTTGGAGGCAAGAAGGCCTAGTACTAGAAAATCTTATGCCGAAAAATGGAAAAGATTCTGTGCCTGGAACCAAACTCAAGGGATGGGCACAGCAGCTCCCAATTTACCTCAGATTCTTCAATACTTAACTAAGATGCTTCACAAGGGCCTTACCTTTTCCTCCATCAAAATTCACGCCTTAGCCATTTTAGTTCATTACAACACGGAACCCGCCCCTCTTTTCTCACCCACTGCTCAAGCAGATGTTCATCGTGCATACAGCTGCAGTTATAACAGATGGGTTCTCCTGCCGTCAGGCGGGTCCTCGGTCGGCCGAATTCCAAAGTCTAGGTCCGGCGTCGGTTGTCGTCGCTTCTTCCCTGATGTCAGTGCGACAGGGGTGTAAAAGAACCAGCCGACGCCATTTTCTTCAGTCTTTCTTGCCGCGCAGTGCCCGAAGCAGAAGCAGTTCGCAAGTGCCGGTCGGCCAGCTCCTGAGATTACGAAAAATTTGGAACCGAAGTCTTCTTAAAAGCTAAGTACCCGTTGGAAACTTTTCTTGCCTCAGACCGATGTCAGACAAAGTTAATAATTGTATTTCTTGTGGGAAGCAAATACCGCATAAGGATTTCCATTCCCTCTGTATACCTTGTTTAGGCCCAGACCACGACGTCTCGGTCTGTCGCTTTTGTGCTACATTCAACAAACGCACTATTAAGCGTCGGGCGGAATTCACCCAGCATTATTTTGGGAAAGCATTTAACTATACTATGTCGTCGGATACTCCGACCTCGGTTTTGTCTAAAAAACGCAAAGACAAGGACCGACACTCTAGGTCCGCGGCCTCTACCGACACCACGCCTAAGCCGACTACACGTGGTCCGGTTCTCAGCGAGGTGCCTACGCAGCCCCTGATTACCGACGACACATCTTTGGCGGTGTCTCCTGTACCCGAGGTCGCAGGCTCCTCGGCCCACACCCTGACTACAGATACCGAAGCCACGCTTGGTGTTGAAACTCAGAATGTGGACAGGTCCACCTCCACTCAAGGTGTCTTCAGACCTTCCTCTTCTTTCTCCATCAAGGCTTTCACCAAGTCCAAAGCTACCATACACCCTAAGAGACCAGCTACACAGAGCCCATCTCCAGGCCCCATGCCTAAGAAACAGATGCTTAAAATGGCTGAGGATTTAATTACTCTAATCAGAGGTTCTCAGCCACCTCCGGACAAAAGACCCAGAGTGGAGGAAGATTCCCCCTCCTCTGATCAGGGCTCCATTATTTCAGAGCACTCTGATTATCAGGAGCAGTCTTACTCCCCTTTTGAAGACTCTGATGCAGAGGAATCTATCCCTTCTGTATCCCCCCCGTGAGGATTACTCATTTGGTGAAACTCTGCATACTTTAAGGGAACACTTCCACTGGGAAGGCCAGGATTATTCAGATTCCAAGAAAAGGCTCAGGGAATTTCTTTTGTTACCCCAGCACAGGCCTCTGGCTATACCTCCTGTCCTGGACATCCTAGATGATGTTTACTCGGAGGCCTGCCTTAACCCGGATTCTCTTCCTCCAGCTCCAGTTAAGCCTGACAGGTACTACAGGGTTCCTGACTCACACCAATTTTTATACAAAAGCCATGCGGCTGACCTAGAAACCATCTCACAGGGGCCCAAGGGAGTTAAGGCCTCCATTGCCAAAACCCATTGCCTTCCGAGAGAGATTCCAGATCCTTAGAAAGGTGGGGAAAAAGGTATATACCTCGGCTACCTTATCCATGAGGGCCTTAAACTGTCAGTTTCATATGCTAAAATACCAACAGTTTCTGTTATCTCAGTTGAAAAGTAAAATGTCACAACCTGAACAACCAGACATGAAGGAGTTGCAGGATTTGATGCATAGTGCAGAACAAGTGGGTAAACATACCTTACAATGTGGTTTTGATGCTCTAGAGGCCTCATGTAGAGCTGCTGTTACAGGCTCAGTCATACGTAGGCATGCCTGGCTCAAGGAACAAGCCTTGCCTGATCATGTCAAAGCTAAATTACTAGACGCCTCTTCAAAAGGATGTACTATTTGGGGCAAATGCTGAGGAAGTATTACGGAAAATGGAGGAAAAGGCTAAATCAATGCAAACTGTGAAAGAATTTCTGCAGGTCCAACCCCACGCTTTAGTAGAAATTGGCCTTCCAAAACTGGTCCTTTCCTGCCACAGACAGACCCCAAAGAGGCAGATACAGGCCCGAGGGACAGAGGACAAACACAAGGCTCGTACAGAGGCAGACAATGGCAAGCTCCTACACAAAGAGGTGGTGAGGACAACTCGCAATCTTTCAGAAAGCAAAACCAATGACTTTCCCTTTGCATGCCAACCAGGTCTCAAATGGCAGCCCCCTTAGGAGGAAAGCTGGCACTATTCTCAAAAAATTGGCATATTGTCACAAAGGACAAATGGATCCTGGACATTATAAACAGAGGCTACAAATTCCATTTTCATACCCTTCCAAAAATGAAAGGCATGCCAAACCTGCCACACAATCAAAGGGCAGAGGCACAAAAGCAAATTTCAGGTCTTATAAACATGAAAGCTATTCAAGAGGTACCTACACACGAACAAGGTCAAGGCTTTTATTCCAGGCTATTTCTGGTGCCAAGGAAGGGAAAAGATTGGAGACCGATTTTGGATCTTTCCATCCTAAACACATTCCTACTGCACAAAATTCAAGATGCTCACTCTACAGCAACTTCTTCCCATGCTGGGCAAGGAGTCTTGGCTGGTAACATTGGACCTCAAGGAGGCATACCTGCATGTCCCAATCAGACAAAATTGCAGAAGATACCTCAGATTTCTTGCAGGTTCAATCCATTATCAATTCTCTGCATTGCCCTTTGGTTTATCTACTGCGCCCAGAGTATTCACGAAATGCCTGGCATCAGTAATTGCCTACTGCAGACTTCAAGGAATACAAATATACCCTTATCTGGACGACTGCCTGATCCAAGGGGACAGCAAGCACATTCTTCTGAAACATCTGGCTTGTGTAATAATATTATTAAACTCTCTAGGATACACAGTCAACAAAGAGAAATCAAGACTAATACCCTCTCGAAAGATAATTTTCCTGGGTGCCAATTTGGACACAAACACCCAGATGGCCTACCTCACGCCAGAGAAGCAGGGGCAACTAATTCAATACTTCAGAACACTGGCAAATTGCACCAGGCTGACTGCAAGGAAAATCCTGCAGGCTCTGGGATTCATGGCATCTTGCATCTTACTAATCCCATGTGCAAAGCTGCATATGAGAAAACTACAATGGTACCTAAAAAACATATGGTCTCAACACAGCCACAGTTTGGAAACAATAATACCATTAATTCCATGTTTGCAAAAGGAATTTCTGTGGTGGGCTCAAGCATGCCAAACAAACACAGGCCTTCCATTCAGCAAGCCTCAAGCAAATCAAGTCATCACAACAGACGCCTCGGACTACGCCTGGGGGGCGCACATGACAGACCGGTGCATTCAGGGCAAATGGACCCAAAAAGAAAAGCACCTTCACATCAATCAAAAAGAAATGCTAGCAGTGATAAATGCTATTATAGCTTTCAAGGACCTTCTACAACCAGGTCAGCTATTGATAAGAACAGACAACACCACAGTTATGTGGTACATAAACAAGCAGGGAGGAACACATTCTTATCCCCTATGCAGACTGGCCATGTCACTTTGGAACATGGCCATGGACTTACAAATGGAACTACAAGCACAGTACTTGCCAGGCAAGGAAAACACGCTGGCAGGCAACCTAAGCAGGAATATGACAGATCCACACGAATGGAAGTTGCATCCAAAAGTTTTTACAGAAATAATCCAAGAATGGGGAAGGCCAGACATAGATCTCTTTGCCTCTAACAAAAATCATTAATTGACAAAATTCTGCTCAAGGATCTTCCATCCAAAGACCTGGAGAGTGGACGCTCTCTCTTTCAGTTGGACATCAATGACAGTTTATGCCTTCCCACCTCTTCCTCTGCTGCCCAAAGTCCTATTAAAGACCAGAGCAGAGAGACCAAAGATGATCCTCATTGCTCCGGACTGGCCAATGCAACACTGGTACCCACTCCTGAGGAGCCTGACGCATTCCCCAACATGGACCATGCCTCTTCTGACTCAGCACAGCTTCAAAACTCTTCACAGTCAGCTGAAAACACTCAATCTAGCCGCATGGAAGATTCCTTAGCATCGCAGCAGGCCCTGCTCTCCAAGGAGGTGCAGGATGTCATTTTGGAGGCCAGAAGGCCATCAACTAGAAAAGCTTACTCTGCAAAATGGAAACGTTTTTGTGTTTGGAATGAGAAAAAGGGCCAGTGCCTTGAAAAACTGAATTTACCTCAAATACTACAATATTTGGCTGAACTGCTAAGCAGTGGACTTTCGTTCTCCTCCATCAAAATCCATGCCTCAGCCATTTCTGCAGAATACAACACTGATCCACCTTTATTCTCTCACCCTCTATTAAGACAGTTCCTCAGAGGGGCTAAGAATTTAAGACCTCCAAGAAAACAACCAATACCTGCTTGGGATCTTAATTTCATTCTGGAAAAACTGACTTTGCCTCCTTTTGAGCCAGCTGCCTCATCAGATTTACAATATTTGTCCTGGAAAACAGCTTTCCTTCTGGCTATCACTTCAGCTCGTAGAGTTTCAGAACTACAGGCTCTTATGGCTGTCCAGCCTTTTATCATCTTCCATCAGGACAGAGTTTCATTACGCACCACAACCCATCCTTTATGCCTAAAGTGGTATCCAGGGTAGCTTTAAATCGGGCCATACATTTGCCTACCTTTTATCCTAATCCTCAAAACAAAGGGGAGAGATTACTGCATTTCTTGGACATCCACAGACAACTATGTTATTATCTGGACAGAACAAAACCCTTCAGAAAATCAGAACAGCTTTTTGTGGCCTATGTGGTAGGAGCTCAAGGAAAGTCAATATCCAAACAGACAATCTCAAAATGGATAGCCCACTGCATATGCTTTTGCTATTCCTTTCATGGCAAAACTGTACCTACAGGCATTAGAACTCATTCTACCAGGGCCACAGCCACCTCTGCAGCCTTCCTCAGAGGAGTTCCTACCAAGGATATTTTAGAAGCAGCCACTTGGAGTTCTGTACATACCTTCTCCAAGCACTACAACCTACCATTATACTCCATATCTAGAGCAGGCTTTGCCACTGCAGTCTTGCAGGGCATTTTGGCTCCACCTAGTGCCTACCACCCCTTTCTTAGCTTTGGGACTCTACCCATCTGTTATGACTGCAGCTGTATGCACGATGAACATAGTACAGTTTTGTACCTACCATAAATGTAGATGTTCGAGTGCTAATACAGCTGCAGTCCAGGTTTCCCTCCCTCCTTCCCCTCTAGGGGTCTTCTTTTATGGTGTATTTGCTTGCAGCTACTGGTCTTTGATTATATTGCATTGCATTATTACATAATTTTATGTATTGCCTTCCTTCTGGGGGCACCTGACATCTGGGGCAAGAAAAACTGAAGAAAATGGCGTCGGCTGGTTCTTTTATAACCCTGTCGCACTGACGTCAGGGAAGAAGCGACGACAATCGACCGAGGACCCGCCTGACGGCAGGAGAACCCATCAGTTATGACTGCAGCTGTATTAGCACTCGAACATCTACATTTATGGTAGGTACAAAACTGTACTTTCCTCAGAGGGGCCAAAAACTTAAACCACCCAGGAGAGCCCCAACTCCAGCCTGGGACCTTAATATTGTATTGGAAAAACTCACTCTTCCTCCTTTTGAGCCAGCTGCAACTGCAGAGTTAAAATTTATTTCTTGGAAAACTGTTTTCCTTTTAGCAATCACTTCAGCAAGAAGGGTGACTGAATTACAGGCCCTTATGGCAGTTGGAGCCTTTCATCATCTTTCATGCGGACAGAGGGTGTCTCTCAGGGCCAATCCCGCTTTCATGCCCAAGGTGGTATCCAGTGTGGCATCAGTCCATTCATTTGCCAACCTTCTTTTCTAATCCACAGAACAAAGGGGAACGGATACTGCACTCCTTAGATGTGCACAGACAACTTAGATTTTACTTGGACAGAACTAAACCTCTAAGGAAATCTGAACAACTGCTGGTGGCATTTGCTGCAGGGGCAGAGGTAAGGCTATTTCAAAGCAAACCATTTCTAAATAGATAGGCCATTGCATTAATTTCTGCTACAAGCACCATGGAAAACCTATCCCACAGGGGATTAGACCCCATTCAACCAGGGCTGCATCTACCTCTGCAGCCTTTCTCAGAGGTGTCCCTACAAGAGACATCCTAGAAGCTGCTACCTGGAGTTCTGTACATACTTTCCCCAAGCATTACCATTTGCCAATTTTCTCTAAATCCAAAGCTGGCTTTAGCACTGCAGTCTTATAGCTGGTCCTAATGCTGTCTAAATTCCTCCTCCCATTCTTAGCTTTGGGAATCTACCCAAACAATAATGATTGCAACAGTGAAACATGAAGAACATAGTACAGTTGTGTACACTTACCATAAATGTAGATGTTCGAGTATATTAACTTTTGCAGCTCTGGTTACCCTCCCTCCAGCCCCCTGACTTCTTTTGGCTATATCTCTGTTCTCCTTTACTATACTTAAAAGTTTTTTGGTGTATTTCCTTTTTTATTGGGGGTATAACCTTAGATATATATATATATATATATATATATATATATATATATATATATATATATTTAATTGCTTCCCATTAAGGGGGGGGCACCTGACATCTGGGGCAAGAAAAACTGTTGTAATGGCGTCGGCTGCATGTTTTATACCCCTGACTACCTGACGTTACCGAAGATGAGACAGCAACCGACGCAGGACCCAAGACTTTGATAATCAGGCCGACTGAGGGCTACTGCAAGCAGATAACCCAAATGTGATGACTGCAACAGTGAATACACTCTAACATCTACATTTATGGTAAGTGTACACAACTGTACTTTAACCACCACCACCTTACCATAGATATATATATATATATATATATATATATATATATATATATATATATATATATATATATATATATAAATTTTTTTTTTTTTTTTTTTTTTAATCATTTGTGCCCCTGACAAAAAATTAAAAATTGCTGCAGACATTTTAAAAAATTCTAGGAAGAAATGTTCTTGTTGCTAAAATGTAATTTCCTTCACTGGCAAGTAAGTAAAGGTGACCTTTCCTTTCAACTACAAAAGGTCCATGCGAATGCAAAATGTTTTTTTCTTCCTTGTATAGTCAGAATCTGAAAAAAAAACTTTGGAAGTTTTTGGTTAAAAGCTTTAAAACAATGATGTGTTGAAAGGTATCAGCCGGTTGCCAAAGAATAGGTTGATAAGGTTCTTCAATGAAAATATTTGTAGGACCCAAACCAGCATCTCCCTTTTGGGCTAAACGTTTGTGTATTACATCACCCACTGGTTTAGACAGATGGGGTAAGAAGGTATACACCTCTGCAACTCTTGACATAAGGCTTTAAATTGCCAG
Organism: Protopterus annectens; assembly: GCF_019279795.1. NCBI lineage: Eukaryota > Metazoa > Chordata > Ceratodontiformes > Protopteridae > Protopterus > Protopterus annectens. The sequence continues at coordinate 1,198,092,514 of NC_056745.1, forward strand.
TTTCACAAATCTCAGCAGCATATCATGGAACTAATTAAACAGAAAATGTTGCTGCTTCCAGATGGCGCAGAGAATAGAGTTACAAGAGTTAATGCATTCTGCAAACCAAGTCAGTAAACATACTTTGCAGGGTGGTTTTGATGCCTTAGAAGCATCTTGCAGGGCTGCTGTCACTGGGTCTGTACTGAGAAAGGCATGCCAGACCATGTCAAAGCAAAATTGCTAAATGCTCCATTGAGCCAGGAACGCATGTTTGGCACAAAAGCAGAAGTTTTCAACAATATGGAGGAAAAAGCTAAATCTATGCAAACTGTTACAGATTTCTTACAGGTACAGCCACCTGGATTCAGTAGGCACTGGCCTTCTAAAAACTGATCTTTCCAGTCCCTCCCAGCCCTTCTCAGTCCAAACCCAGGGGCAACAGACCACCAAGACTACAATCTTAGGGTATGCAGACATGTAAGCAATGGAGTGCTCCCACCTCTAAAACTGGGAGTGGTAAGCCACCCCTTATGGAAAAAGTTCACAATGACTTGTCTGTCGATCTTCCCAGCCATGTCCAAGTACTTGCACCCCTAGGAGGAAAACTCACCCTGCATGCTAAAAAATGGGATGTCCATTACCCAGGACCAATGGGTCCTAAGCATTGTATCCCAGGGATACAGATTCTACTTCCACTCACTGCCAACCCCAAGCGAGGTGCTAGACCTTCCCCCAAACCAGTGGGCAGAGGCTCAAAAGAAAGTACTTTCTCTTCTCAGTATCAGGGTTATTCAACCTGTTACAGTAGAGCAATGGGGACAGGGTTTATATTCCAGACTGTTCCTGGTGCCTAGACAAAGAGAGCTCATGGTGCCGTATCTTGGATCTGTCCATTTTCAACACCTCCCTGGTGGTCCCAAAATTCAGAAGGCTTACACTGCAACAGCTGCTTCCTATGCTAGCCAAGGATTACTGGCTAGTCACCGTAGACTTAAAAGAAGCTTATCTGCACACCCCCACAAGGGAATCTTGCAGGAAATATCTATGTTTCAGGGCAGGCTCTATGCACTATCTGTAATCTGCACTTCCCTTTGGCTTATCTGCTGCGCCCAGGCTCCTGGCTCCAGCCATTGCATACTGCAGGCAGAGAAATATTCAAATTTACCCATACTTGGACGATGGCCTGATTCAGGTGAATAGTCAGGAATTGCTACTTCAGCACCTGGCATTCGTAAAGAGACTTTTAACTTCTGTGGCGTACACCATCAACGAAAAGAAATCACATCTGGTGCCCAGCCAAAAGATTGTATTCCTGGGAGCAAGCTTGCACACAACTTCCCACATAGCATTCCTCACTCCAGAAAAGCAGGTTCATTTGACAAACTACTTCAAACTAATGGCCTCCAAGACCCAGCTGTCTGCAAGAAAAATACTGCAAGCCCTAGAGTTCATGGCCTCATGCATTCTACTAATTCCATATGCAAGACTGCATGAGGAAACTTCAATGGTACTTAAAAAGTCTCTGGTGTCAACTCTCTCAGGACTTGGAAACACTGATTCCTATCATTCTTTACCTAAGGGCAGAGTTCCTTTGGTGGGCAGAGGCTTGCAACCACAACAAGGGACTTCCTTTCCCTCAACCCTTCGCCGCCCAAACCCTGTCAACAGGCGCATCAGACTATGCATGGGGGGCTCACATGGCAGGCAAATGCATTCAAGCCAATTGGAGCCCAGGACAAATTCACCTGCATATCAATCAAAAAAGAAATGTTAGCTGTACAGAATGCTCTGACAGCCTTAAAATACCTTTTCCTTTCAGGACAACTCTTGGTAAAGACAGACAACACAGTTATGTGGTACATTAACAAGCAGGGGGAACTCATTCTAACCACTCTGCAGGTTAGCCATGGCCTGTGGAACACAGCCTTGAGCAACCAAGTGCACCTGCAAGCTCACTTCCTGCCAGGCAAACAAAGTACACTGGCAGACGACTTAAGTAGAAAGCTACTGGACCCACACGAGTGGAAACTAGAACCAAACTCATTCATACTTCTAATAAACAGGTGTGGGACACCAGAGGTGCACCTCTTTACCTCCTCCAAAACCATCAATTGAGAAAACTTTGCACCAGAAATCCCCACAGCCAAGCATGGCGCGTGGATGCCCTATCCTTTACATGGGAAAATCTGTCAATTTATGCCTTTCCCCCTCTTTCCCTCCTCTCATGATCAAGCAGGACAGACCAAGGACAATCCGTATTGCACCAGACTGGCCACGCCAGCACTGGGACCCACTCATATGCAGTCTGACAGCAGTGCCACCCTGGCGCCTACATCAGACCCCCTTTCTGCTGTCAGCAGGAGGGACAGATTTTGCATCCTCAGCTGCAAACACTGAGCCTTGCAGTCTGGCTTCTTCCCTGAACACAACACCAGCAACCCTCGGCTAACAGGTGCTAGCCGTCATCCTTGAGGCCAGAAGACCTAGTACTAGGAAATCCTATTCAGAAAAATGGAAAAGATATGTTCTTGGAGCCAGTCTCTAGGAAAGAGCACAGCCATGCCCTCCTTACCTCAAATTCTAGATTACCTAGCAGAGCTTCTCCACAAAGGCCTTTCCTTCGCATCAGTTAAGATTCATGTCTTGGCCGTCTCAGCTCATTACAATACGGAGCCACCTCTCTTTTATCACCCTCTGATCAAATAGTTCCTGAGAGGAGCTAACAATTGAAGACCCCCGAGGAGAGCTCCCACCCCTACCTGGGACCTTTTCTTTGTACTAGAGAAGCTCAAGCTTTCCCCTTTTGAACCTGCTGCTAAAGTAGAGTTAAAATTCTCTTGGGAAACAGCCTTACTTCTAGCCATCACTTCAGCAAGAAGTGTCTGAGCCACAGGCAATAATGGCTGTGGAACCCTTCATTATTTTCCAGGCTGACAGGGTCTCCATCAGGACTAACCCATCATTTATGCCCTAGGTGGCATCAAGTGTGGCATTAGACCAATCCATCCTTTTACCAACCTTTTTCCCTGACCCTCAGAATAAAGGCAGGAGGATCCTGCACTCCTTGGATGTGCACAGACAGCTCAGGTTCTACCTTGACAGGACTAAGCCTTTCAGAAAATCTGACCAGCTGCTAGTCAGTTTTCCTACAGAGGCAGAGGGCAAGACCATTTCAAAGCAAACCATTTCCAAATGGATAGCACACTGCATCCATTTCTGTTACTAACACCATGGAAAAACCTACCCCACAGGGGATCAGAACTCATTCCATTAGGGCTACCTCAACTTCTGCAGCATTTCTCAGGGGAGTCCCTACAAGGGACATCCTGGAAGCTGCAATCTGGAATTATGTACACACCTTCACCGAACATTGTCACTTACCTGTCCTTTCTAAATCCAGATCTGGATTTGCCACAGCAGTCTGACCAGGCCTGCTAGTCAGCCCCAATACTTCTTGACTGCCTCCACCCTTACTCAGCTTTGGGAATCAACCCAAGTGTGATGACTGCAACAGTGAAGCATGAAGAACATAGTACAGTTGCGTACACTTACCATAAATGTAGCTGTTCGAGTGTATTCACTGTTGCAGTCCTGGTTACCCTCCCTCCAGCCCCTTGACTTTTCTTGACTTTCTACCTATTCTCTTTTTGGCCATATCTTATGGCTATGGTATTTACTTTATACTAGAGGTGTTCCACACCATGTAATTGCTTCCTATTTTGGGGGCGCCTGACATCTGGGGCAAGAAAAACTGATGTAATGGCGTCGGCTGCATGTTTTATACCCCTGACGTCATGGAAGAGGCGACGGCATCTGACACAGAAATCCCAAGACTAGGGTATTCGGGCCAACTGAGGGCTACCTGCAGGTAGATAACACAAGTGTGATGACTGCAACAGTGAATACACTCGAACATCTACATTTATGGTAAGTGTACACAACTGTACTTTTTATGTCATATGTTAAATGTCTTTAAGTTATAGGGTTAACAGCAATTTATTTTGTTACTGCTCTTTTAGTGGTAGCATGTATAATGTTGAGCTGTTAAAAATGTTCAGAAAGTTATACAGACACGCTATCAAAGAATAGGTTTTATAGTATTTGAAATGTCCTTAGCTGTGATGTTGGCCCATTGTGGTCTACTAAGGCTGAATTTTTTTTTTTTTTTTAATTTTATTATTTATTTATTTATTTTTTTATCGTTTTGACAGCATCTATGCTATTGGCGATGTAGTTGCTGGCCCTATGCTTGCCCACAAGGCTGAGGATGAAGGTATTCTTTGTGTTGAAGGAATAGCTGGCGGTGCAGTTCATGTAGACTATAACTGTGTCCCTTCAGTAATCTACACTCACCCTGAAGTTGCTTGGGTTGGAAAATCAGAAGAGCAGTTGAAAGAAGAGGTGAGGATTAATTTCTTTTTCTTAATGCACATGCTTTACCTTAATTTATGCTATAAAGTACTCTAATGTATGTGTATATTTAGTTTGTGGCTCTTTTCTTCATATGTAGCGGTTTATTTTCCATGTTGAAATGCTTAACTCTATTCATAAATGCACTGCATAACTTGGATGATACGGCTGCCTATTTTCTTGATTTTTATAATTACCCTATTTTATTTGGGATTATGTCTGTTAACAAGTTCTACATTGCAGCAGTCTTCTGTCAGCTGGAGTTTTCAGCAATAAGATCCATTGGGAGACGATACACCACCACTTATAGTATATTGACACATTTGCGTAAAACAAAGATTGTTGTCAGTTTTGTTTAACACTTGTCACAAATGTGGGTAATTTATGCAGTTGTTTCTAACCACCACTGTTTGGTGTTTAGCACTTTGTAGATTTTTTTTATCACCGTGTCCCTCCTTGTTACTGAGCTGTGCCTTTGGTCCCCATGGCTGCACTTGTTCCGCTTGGCGTGGATGGGTTGATTAAATTCTGTAGTAAGCCTTCAACAAATCTGGTCCTTTCCTGTCCAAGGAAAAGCTTCACTGTACAAACTTGCCTTGAGAGGTCACCACCCCTCCATTCAAAGGCAAGAGTCATAGGGGTAGGGCTTCATATGTATAGCTAATGATGGTAGGAATGTTTGAATATTAAGGGGTGGAGAAGCTGTAACTGAGACAGTATATAGCCCTATTTGTCAAGACACATCATCACATACCTTTCAGGTGGGAAATGCTTACAATCTCCATTGGGGAGCACCTGGCTCTAAGTAGTAATTTCAAACCCTTCCCCAATAATGGATGAGCCACAAGTCACTTCTCTGCCTGGCTCACCCAGCTTCTGAGTTGCTAATCAAACTCTGGTTGCCTTGACCATAGTCAGAACACTATCCTTTTATGCTTTTGAGCTAAGGGAGTTGTTGTCTTTCGGCTTTTCCCGGTTAGGGGTCACCACAGCGGAACTCCGGTCCGCTAATGATTGGCAGTAGATTTTGACGAATGCCGAGGTGTCAGCTCGACATTCAACCTTCAACGAAGGCACGCACATTTACGCATGTCTTTCGAACGCCCACCCAACCACGGGGAGGACATGCAGACTCCACATAGAAGGCACTCCCCGCACTCCAGCCGAGAATCGAATGGGAGAACCTCTTGCTGTGAGGCAGCAGTGCTACCACTGCATCGAGTAACTGTAGAAATTAAGTCCTGCTTTCAGTGGTCTCCAATTGTTTGGCACTTCACATATACATTTTCACTGGAGCTGTGACCCGTTCTTCCCATGGCTGTATACACACACGCAAGCGCGCGCACACGCACGAGTAACATGCTGTTTCTCTGCCTAGGTTAAGAAGCATGCTTGCTGCCAAAGTCACTTTTTTTGCTTACACTTTGTAAGATGTCTTTGTATCAGTTGTAGGAAAGTGCCCACTTTTCTGTTATAAAATACTCTAAACCTTGGTCACTAAAATCTAGAGAATGCGTAGTTATGGTCAGGTGACGGTAAGGCTCATCAGCCTCTTTCCCACCACCCCCACACACACACACATTAGGTCAGGGTGTTGTTTGGTCTGTCTCCACGTTTCTGAACTCCAACTCTCCTACCTTCTTAAACATTCATGCCTGTCATAGAACATCTCATTCAGTTCATTCACTTCTTTGCTGGACGTCCTAATTTCCCCTTGACTACTTCCTGTCTCTTTCAAGTCATTATCTGCTTTTCTGCTTGTATGCCCTTTCTACCTTAACCTGTTCTCTTTGACTTTTTCTGCAGTTGGTCATAGGATCATAGGAAGTTACTAGGCTGTTGGCCCTGAGGCCCTTACAAGCCTAGCCAAGAATTTAGCCCATGTTCCAACAAGTCATCACCCTATGCCACTGTCCAGCAGGGACACAAGTGGAATCCCAAGGGTGTATTTTCTGTTCCCCGGCCAGTTATCCAGGTTGCGCTGAAAAGGTTTAATGAGGTACTCTGATTTATATGGAGAGGGAATCTGTTCCACAAAAGAGGGAGTCTCTGAGAGACAAATCTGTCCCGCCAACAAGTCATGTTGATGTCACAGACCAGGTTGAGGTCACGCATGCGGGTTACTCAAGTGGAGCTTGACTTGCGGATATGCAGCAGTCCCATCAAGGTGGGGTCTGAGATTGCTTTGTATGCCAGACAGAGGTCACCTCTGAGGAGTCTGTAGGAGACTGAGTAGAGGGACAGGGCTTTTAGCTTACCTGTGTACGGTAGATGTTTGAGGCCCTGGATTCTCCAGGAGAGGGAACCACTGTGGTCTCTCCAGCTGCTGCATGTGCTTTGTGAGGTACCTGCCGAAAGGGACATTCTACTCAATAATGAGTCTTATAAGGGAAGAATACAGAGATGTTATGACCACCTTGTACCTGGATGAGATAGTCTTACTAATGAGGTGAGCCATGTAAAAAGCTTTCCTTACAATGGAGGCAGTATGGTGGTCAAAAGTCAGTTTCCTGTCAACCTGGGTGCCCAAGTCCCTCATGATTGATTGCATGCTTAGTACTTTATTATCAATGTGATAATTTGTGGGAACATCACTCTCTCCAAAAGGGATGATGATGCATTTTTTGGCATTCTGTTTGACACCATTGTTTCTGGCACCAGTCATTTGTTTGGGTGAGACCCTCTTGGAGGATGTCCACATCGCTAGGTGAATTGATGATAGCACCCCGCTTGCAGTCATCTGCAAACTTGGCCAGCCATAGCCCACTAGATTTGTCCTGCACCTCTGAGAAGTATATCCCAAACAGAAGTGGCCCCAAGACTGATCCCTTGGGTGCACCGCTTGTTATGGGTCTACTACTTGAGATGGCGTCCTCTATTTTGACTAGATGGGTTCTATCAGTGAGCCAGTTTGCTACCCATCTGGTAACATATGGACTGATGCCTAGTTGAGAGTTTCTGTTATACCAGAGTGGGGAATAGTATCGAAGGTTTTGGCAAGGTTAAGATAGGCGGTGTGCACAGTCTTCCCCTTGTCTATGGCCTTGGTGACTGTCTCAAAGAAGTTGACCAAATCTAACAGTTATGACCTCCCCTTGACAAAACCAGACTGTGTGGGATCAAATGTCTGGAGGTTGCCATTGTCCTTGTTAATGAGGTCCATGATAATCCTCTCCATGGCCTTGCAGATCAGGCTAGTTAGGCTGATGGGTCTGTAATTTCCTGGATCTGTGGATGCTCCACCTTTGTGCAAAGGGATGACAGTAGCTGTCCTCCACTCGGCTGGGACAAAGCAAGTACTCATGCTTTGGTTGAATAGGGTTGCCTAATGGTGCTGCAAGTTCCAGCCTGAGTTCATGTAGGATGCAGCCTGGGATGTTATCGGGTCCCATGGAGGCTGTATTTTTTGCCTTTGAGAGGAAAGTGATGACTTGCTCCCTTGCAATAAGGGGAGGGGGCAGGTCCTGGGGATGTCCTGTTTTACTGATGGGGAGACAGAGGAGTGAAGTTTTCAATGAACCTGTCAGAGAGCAGGTTGGCTATATCTACAACATTTGTGTATGTGGTGTCCTTGACCACCTGTTATGAGCAGATGTCCTTCAAGGATGCATCTGCAGTCTTTACAAATGGGTTGTCCCGTCGTCAGGCAGCCCCTCGGTCGGCCGGGCTCCAAAGTCTGGGTCTGGCTTCGGCTGGTGTCGCACTTCACCCGACGTCATAGCTGCAGTTTTTCGGGTATAAAGGCATCAGCCGACGCCATCTTCCTCAGTCTTTCTTGCCGCGTGGCGCCCGAAGCAGAAGCTGTTCGCAAGTGCTGGTCGGTCAGAACCAGAGATTTCATACCGAATACTACTTCAAAGACTTCTAAAAAGCTAAGTACCCCGTTGGGGACTCTTTCTTGCCTCAGCCGATGTCAGAAAAAGTGAATAACTGTTTAACTTGTGGGAAACAAATACCTCATAAAGATTTCCACTCTTACTGCTTACCTTGTTTAGGCCCAGACCACGACGTAGCAGCTTGTCTAGCCTGTGCTTCTTTTAACCGGCGGACGCTTAGACGTCGGTCAGAATTTGCAGAACAGTATTTCGGCTCTGAATTTGCTTATATCATGCCGTCGGACTTCACAAATTACCAAAAAACGCAGGGAAAAGGACCGACACTCGCGGTCCGCGGTTTCGGCCAACCGCGAGTGTCTCGGTTTCGGCTGAAACCGAGCAAGCAGTTCTTCCCCCGGCCGAAAACATGCCTTCTACCGAGGCCTCTTCTAGCCTGGTGGAATCGGCTTCTGAAATCCAACCTTCTGTTGCGGTTTCTCAGGAATTAGCAGACACTATTCCCTTGGATATTTCAACCCCTGCACGTGGAGCTGCTAGGCCTCCTGCAGCCATGTCTATTAAGGCCTTTGCCAGGGCTAAAGCAGCTAAAGCTTCAAAAACGGTGCCTGTCAAACCCCCCTCTCACAGGCCCAGCTCCAGTTCCCATATGCTTTCTTTGGCTCAGGATCTCATTTCTTTTATTCGTGGCTCCCAGCCTCATCCAGACAGGGCCTCTCACCCACCTCCAGAGAAGAGGCCTAGAGCAGAGCCCCCTGAACCAGTATCCACAGATGACTCCTCTGATGACTCAGAACATACAGACCCTCCTGAGGCTCCTTATTCCCCTTACGAAGACTCTGATGCTGAAGAGTCCATTCCTTCAGCCTCTCCACCTGAGGAATTTTCCTTTGGGGAAACCTTGCATGCTATGAGGGAACAATTTCAGTGGCAGGGGCAAGATTTCTCAGACTCCAGAAAAAGGCTTAGAACCTTTCTACATTTGCCACAGCATAGGCCTTTAGCTATACCTCCAGTTCTTTCTGTTGTAGATGATGCATTTAATGATGCTTGCACTGCTCCTGATTCATTACCTCCAGCCCCTGCTAAGCCCGATAGGTTCTACAGGGTCCCGGACACTCATCACCATTTATCCAAGGCTCCTTTTGCAGATCCAGAGACTATCTCCCAGGGTCCTAAAGCTGTAGCAACTACATCTGCTAAAAACCCCCTCCCCTCTGAAAGGGAATCCAGATCCTTAGAGAGATGGGGTAAAAAAGTTTACACTTCTGCTACTTTGTCAGCTAGAGCTTTGAACTGCCAATTCCATATGATTCAATATCAAGAGTTTATGCTTGACCAGTTAACTAAAAGCTGTCCTCTGAAGAATCTCTAGATAAAAAATATGTTCAGGAAATGGTACATAACATACAGCAGGTTAGTAACCATTCTTTAAAATGTGGCTATGATGCACTGGAGGCTTCCTTTAGATCAGCCATGACTGGCACAGTTATCCGGAGACATGCATGGTTGAAGGAGCAGGCATTACCAGACCATGTCAAATCTAAGCTTTTGGATGCACCCGTGGACAAGGTCAATTTATTTGGTTCCCCTGCACAGCAGGTACTAAAGAAGATGGAAGAGAAGGCGAAATCTGTACAAACAGTGAAAGATTTCTTACAGGTTCAACCTCCAAGGTTTAGCAGGAACTGGCCCTCCAAAATTGGTCCTTTCCAGACTCCTCTAAGACACAGAGAGGCAGGAATAGGCGTTCAAGAGGCAGAAACCAATCCAGGGGTGCCTACAGGGACGCCAGTGGCAAGGTAACAACCAGCGAGGCACGACGCAGCCACCACCACTACAACAACACAATCACAGTGGCTTGATGTGGCACCGCCTACCAGGAACAACTGGAAGCACCCTTAGGCGGAAAGCTAACTTTATTTTCAAAAAACTGGCATTGCATCACAAGGGAAAATGGATTTTGCAAACTATAGACCAAGGTTACAGGTTCCATTTCCATACTCTACCAGGAAAGAGAGGAATGCCAAACCTACCACCTACTCAAAGGGCAGAGGCTCTAAAGCAAATATCTCAATTATTAAGAATGAGAGCTGTGGAAAAGGTACCATCTATGGAGCAAGGAAAGGGATTTTACTCCAGACTCTTCCTGGTACCAAGAAAAGAGAACAAATGGAGGCCTATTCTCGACCTGTCCTCTTTAAACACATTCCTCCTTGTTCCAAAATTCAAAATGCTGACCCTACAGCAGCTTCTTTCCATGCTGGGCAAGGAGTCTTGGCTGGTAACTCTAGATCTCAAGGAGGCATACCTGCACGTCCCCATACGACCAATTTGAAGAAGATACCTCAGATTTCTTGCAGGATCAGAGCATTATCAATTCTCAGCATTGCCCTTTGGCTTATCTACTGCGCCCAGAGTGTTCACGAAATGCCTGGCATCAGTAATTGCTCATTGCAGACTTCAGGGGATCCAAATTTATCCTTACCTGGACGACTGCCTGATTCAAGCGGACAACAAAAGCAAACTAACAGAAGACTTACAGAGAGTCATTTACCTACTGCAAGCCCTGGGATATACAGTCAATATAAAAAAGTCAAGGCTGACTCCATCCCAAAGAATAACTTTTCTGGGTGCAGAGCTGGACACATCAAAACAAATGGCATTCCTAACTGCAGAAAAGCAAGAGCAACTACCTCTCTACTTCTTGGCATTAACAAAGCAGAACCATCTAACTGCAAGAAAAGTACTGCAAGCCCTAGGCTTCATGGCATCCTGCATAATTCTGGTCCCTCATGCCAGACTGCATATGAGAAAACTACAGTGGTACCTAAAGAATTTGTGGTCCCAACACAAGCACAGCCTAGAAGCCAAAATTCCAATAATCCCATGCCTGAAACAAGAGTTCCTATGGTGGGCTCAGGCCTGTCAATCAAACAAAGGATTGCCCTTCTGCAACAGTCAACCAAGCCAAACCATCACGACAGATGCCTCAGACCTCGGTTGGGGGGCACACATGCTGGACAAGTGCATACAAGGCTTATGGACTCAAGACCAGCTGCGCCTGCACATAAATCTAAAGGAAATGCTGGCAGTAAAATTGGCAATCCAGTCATTCAGACCATTTCTCCAAGAAGGTCAGTTGATGATAAGGACAGACAACACCACAGTTATGTGGTACATCAACAAACAGGGAGGCACACATTCATATCCTCTATGCCGGCTGGCACTGGACCTGTGGGATGTGGCTCTGAGCTACAACATTCAGTCACAAGCAATTTTGTACCGGAAAAGAAAACATTCTGGCAGACATTTTAAGCAGAACTACCACAGATGCCCACGAATGGATGCTGCATCCGGACATCTTCAAAGCCATCACAAGAGAATGGGGATTACCACAAATAGACTTATTTGCATCCCCACTCAATCACCAGCTAAAGAAATTCTGCACAAGGACGTACCACCCACTTGCTTGGAAGGTGGACTCCCTATCTTTCAGTTGGAAAAACCTGACAGCTTATGCATTCCCACCACTTCCTTTGATGCACAAGGTGCTGTTGAAGATCAAAGAGGAACGTCCAAGGATCATTCTGATAGCTCCAGACTGGCCAAGACAACATTGGTACCCATTGCTGAGGAGCATGTCTCGGGAACAAATATGGACACTGCCCCTGATCCCATTGCTGTTAACACAGAACAACTACAACATCCTGCATCCAAACCTAAAAACTCTGCAGCTAACTGCCTGGAACATTACATAACCGCAATTAACCCAGAATTATCCCAAAGGGTTAAAGACATAATCCTTGAGGCTTGTAGACCTTCAACAAGAAAGAATTATGCAGCAAAATGGAAAAGATATCTCATTTGGAGTACTGCAAAAGGAGAAGATGTGGCGCTAGTAAACATAGCCAACATACTGGAGTACTTGGCAGAGCTCTTCCATGCAGGCCTGTCCTACTCTTCCATCAAGATACATGCATCAGCTATTTCAGCAGAATACAGCTTGGATCCTCCTGTCTTCTCTCATCCTCTGCTCAGACAGTTTCTGAGAGGAATTAAAAATGTAAAACCTCCAAGGAAACAACCATTGCCAGCATGGGACTTGAACTTTGTGTTAGAGAAATTGACACTTCCCCCTTTCGAACCAGCAGCAACAGCAGAATTACAATACTTATCTTGGAAGACTGCTTTCCTACTGGCAATCACCTCAGCAAGAAGGGTCTCTGAACTACAGGCATTAATGGCAGTGCAACCCTTCCTGATCTTCCATCAAGATAGAGTGTCCATGAGAACAAATCCCACATTTATGCCTAAGGTGGTATCCAGAGTGTCTTTAAATCAGGCTATCCACCTACCTACATTCTTCCCCAACCCTCAGAACAGGGGAGGAAGACTGTTGCATACCTTGGATGTACATAGGCAATTACGCTACTACCTGGACAGGACCAAGTCCAATAGAAAAACTGACCAGCTTCTGGTAGCATATGCAGCAGGAAAGGAAGGAAAATCTATTTCAAAACAGACAATCTCCAAATGGATAGGAAATTGCATTAGATTTTGTTACTCCTACCACGGGAAGAAAACTCCAGAGAACATCAGGCCTCACTCCACAAGGGCTACAGCCACTACCACAGCTTTCTTACGAGGAGTGGCTACCAAGGACATTATAGAGGCTGCTACTTGGACCTCCTTGCATACATTTGCCAAGCATTACAATTTACCTTTATACTCTAGATCCCGAGCAGGTTTTGCCACTGCTGTTTTGCAAGGGATCCTAACTACACCATAATCTCTACTTTTTTCCTCCTCCCCTAGTTTTGCTTTGGTATTCTACCCATTTGTAAAGACTGCAGATGCATCCTTGAAGGACATAGTACAGTTTTGTACCTACCATAAATGTAGATGTCCGATAGGAATGCATCTGCAGTCAGGATTACCCACCCACCTTCCCCTCTGTGGTACTCCTAGGGTATTTGCCATCCTTCAGCTAGCTTGGGGGGGATCTATTATGGTGTATTTGTTTGTATATATGTACATACATGCTTATTTTATGTGTTTGCTCTCTACTATTTGGAAACTTTGGCATTTATCCAAATTTAGCCATCAAAGAGGGCACCTGGCATCTGGGGCAAGAAACACTGAGGAAGATGGCGTCGGCTGATGCCTTTATACCCGAAAAACTGCAGCTATGACGTCGGGTGAAGTGCGACACCAGCCGAAGCCAGACCCAGACTTTGGAGTCCGGCCGACCGAGGGGCTGCCTGACGACGGGACAACCCATTTGTAAAGACTGCAGATGCATTCCTATCGGACATCTACATTTATGGTAGGTACAAAACTGTACTATCTGGGTGCTTCCCTTGAGATTGCAGACATATGTGAAGAAGGCCTTGTGATTGTCTTTAGTAGATGTGGCCAGTTTGGACTCTTAAGTTTGCTTTGGAAGATTTCACTAGTGCTCTTATTTGCTTGTTCAGGCTAAGGAGCGATTGCTTCCAGTTGGGCATCTGCTCCTCCTTGGTCCTGGACAGCAATTTTTTCCTTTTAATATAGAGTTTATTTATTGTAGATGTCTACAAGACAGGTGTACTCTTCCTTGAGGAGGATGATGTCATCCTGTCTAGTATTCCAGATTCCATGCAGCTATATAAATGCTCATGTAGTACTTTGGTTGTAGGTCTGGGCATATGTGCCAGTTCCTGTGGAGGGGGAGGGGGCTGTGAAGCTGTATATAACTTCCCTCAGTAGGTTGTACTCAGCTTTGGAGAAGTTTTTTTATTTGACCCTAGCAAGGCAGGGATCGGGGGAGATAGTGACTTTGAAAGTGACTGCTTTGTGGTTGGATCTTACCAGGGATGATGACACTGTAGGGATGCTGCAGTGGTTACTCATGTTGATTAGTACCAAGTCCTGGATATTTTCACCTCTTGTGGGGGTGTCAACCAACTGGTCCAAGGCATTTACATTGAAAAAAATCAATGAATCTCTGGGCATTTGTGTTTTGGCATGAGTATTTCTTCCAGTCTATGGTTGGATAGTTAAAGTCGCCCAGGATCAGGGTAAAGGGTTGAATCTTGATAGATTCGAAGAGGTCCAGATAGCTGGAGTGGGCATCTTGAGTCAGAGTTAGAGGCCTATATCTAGCTATTATTTGAATAGGGATCTTGTCAATTGTTAACTGCACTTGGAGTGTTTCCTATGCATCATACTGTTTGACCAGCCTAGAGGTGTGTATTGTCTTCTTCTCTGATGTCATCATTTCATCTGTCGTAAAGAAGTATGCATTGTACCAGCCATCTCAGGCTCTTCATCTCTAACACTTTTGTCTTCTAAAACTGTCTTGCCTTCACTATCCAGGTGTCTGAACAATACAGAAGTACTGGTTGCACCATTGCTTTGTACACCTTACTTTTCAGCTTCTTTGGCGTTCTTCTGTCATGCAGTATTACTGACACTGTCTGCCAGTTTACTGATTTGATTTACTGAGTTTGAGTCTAGCTTTGTCCTCCTCATTCAGACTTCCCTTCTCCTCAACCACCTGTCCCAGATGGCTCCCTGTTGAAATGCCAGCAGTTGAAATGCTGTGTGCCGACAAGCCAAAAAAAAAGAAAATCTGGAAGAAGAGCAAACCTTAAAGATCACTTTTTAATATCTGTGTGCGTGCACACACACACACACACGCACACACACACACACACACACACACACACACGCGCACACACACACACCATTCCCTGAACTTATATATACCAGCTCTGAGATTGCCATAGCTCAGAAAAAAGGAATGTTCCAAGAAATGGCCATCTCTGATTTGGTATATGCAAGTCTTTTTTTTTTTTTTTTGGTCATTCAATCTCCGTGTTTCGGGACTTCTTCTAGCAGGTCCTACATTTTAAATGGTTACTGACCCAGATACTTGAAGCTGTTAACCAGCTTCACTATTTTTCCTTGTACCTCAGTTTTCAGCTTCTTTTAATTTCCAGTTGTTGCCATAACAGCCGTCTTGTCTGTACTTAGTTTTATAGTTTAATCCTATGTGCCTCCAGTATTTCATTCCATTCATAGCTATATACTGGGCTAATGACCACAAGGGCTTTTATAAGCCTAGCTGTACAACCCAATTCTGTTGGGTCCATGTGTATCATGGTCATTTATGGTGGGGGGGGGGTATTTTAATTAGACGGTTTCTAGAGGTTATGTGGGGAGGTATGTTAGTTTGGGCATTATTGTTTGCTTCTGTCTATCAGAGACATGGGAGCCAGATCTGGGGAGGATTTCCAATTTCCCATCCATTGCATTGGTACATGGATAGAGAGCCTATGCTAGAACATGAGGATCTCTGAGAAACATATGTCTCGCCAATATGTCTTTGTCACACACAAAATTTAAATCCTTGGACCTAGTGGATCTGATGCTGCATGTGGATTTGCAAAAGGTCTGTCAGAGCTGGATCTGATGATGCCTCATATTTCAGGTATAAATAACTTTTCAGTAACCTGTAGGAAACTGATTATAGAGGTAGACTTTAAGGTGATCCATATAGGATAGTATGTTTATACCCTGGATTCTCCTGGTAAAGAACCTTTGTTGGTGTTCCAGCTGTTTCATAAGTCTGATAAGGGCCAAAATAAAGTGACACTATGACTTCCTTTGACCTGAATGCCATGCCCTTACTTAAAAGTTGGGAAACATAAAATGATTTTCTTACTACTGTGACCACATATCGGTTAAAAACTATATTATTGTCTACATATATTCCTAGCCCCTTGACTATCAGGTCAGCTTACTTGGGGGTTTCTTATTGATGGATTTATTAACCTTAGTGTCAGTTTTCCAAAAGTCACTGTAATGCATTTCTTATCACTGAGTTTTAATCCGTGACTTTGGCACCAGTAATTTCTGTGTTAGACTCTCTTGTAAAATGTTTGTGTCGTGGGGCAAATCTGTGATAGGATCCAGTTTGCAGTAATCTGTGAACTTGGTCAGCCAAAGGCCCTTGGCATTAGTCTTTACCTCCAAGAAGTAGATTACAAACAAGGGCAGTCCCAGCACGAAGCCCTGAGGTACACCCTGCTGGTGGCCAGACTCTTAGCGGAGGTGGTCTCACTAGTCTTGACTTCCTGAGCTCTATCTGTGAGCCAGCTGACAATGCAGTAAGTTTTGTAGGGGTTTGTGCCCATTTCAGAGAGTTTGTCAACTATACCAGAGTGCGGTATTGTATCAAGTGCCTTCGCTATGTCTAGATAGGTAGTATGCACCTCTCATAGGTTGTTTCTAGGCTAATGACCACTAGGGCATTTACAAGCTTAGTCATTCACCCCAAACCATTTGGGTCCCAAGTATCATACTGGAGGGGGCATGTTAGTAGATGTGTAACTAAAAATTTGTAAGGGGGTGAGGATAATACTTTTTTTATTGACAGCATCTGTCTATAAGGGACATGGAGGCCAGACCGGGGTAAATTTACGACTTCCCATTGAATTGTCAAGGTTTGTTTGAATATGGTCAGGGATGAACTCTGTTTTATATGGATGGGGAGCCAATTCCATAGTGCAGGGTTTCTTTGGAACGCACATGCCCCTCCAACACATTCTGTTTGTGTCACAAGTGAAGTTCATATCTCTGAATCTAGTGTTTGTGGTGCTGTTTGGTTTGTGCATGTGGGGTAGATCTATTGGGGCTGGATCTAAGTAAGCCCTGTAAGCCAGGCAAAGATCCCCTGTCAGCAGCGTATAGAAGACTGAATACAGAGACTGCTTTTAAGTGATCAATGTAGGACAAAGATATTCATGCCCTGAATTGTCCTGGTGAGAAACCTTTGTTTGCATTCCAGCTGTGGAAGTGTCTAATTAGATTCATGTCAAATGGAGGTATTGTATTCAATGATAGGTTTGGTAAGGACCAAATAGAGTGGTACTATAACTTCCTTGGACCTGGAATGCCATACACTTACCTGTAAGTTGGGTGACATAGAATGATTTTATTATTATCTTAGCTATATGTTGATCAAAGGCTAGATTGCTGTCTAAATGTCTTCCTAGATCCCTTACTAGTGAGTCGACTCTTAAGGGCATTTTATCGGTGGAGTAATTAACTTGTGTTGACAATTTCTCAAAGGGCATTATAATGCATTTTTTGGCATTGAGTTTTAGGTCATTGCTTTGGCACCAGTCATTAGTCTGTGTTAAATCCACTTGCAAGGTGTTTGTGTCTGGTGGAGAATCTATAATAGCTCCCAATTTACAGTAATCTGTGAACTGAGTGAGCCAGAGGCCTTTAATGTTCACCTTGATGTCTGAGAAGTAGATGCCAAACAGGAGTGGGCACAGCACAGAGCCCTGCGTACTTCACTGGTGATCGTTCTCTTGGTGGAGGTGGTCTAACCAATCCTGACTTTTTGGGTCGGAGGTGGTCTAAACAATCCTGACTTTTTGGGTCCTTCCTGTGAGACCGCCAGCAATCCAGTATGTTATGTAAGGGTCTATGCCTTTCTCAGAGAGTTTGTCAGCAATGCCCGAGTTTGGTATTATATCAGATGTCTTAGCCATGTCAAGATGCACTGCATGCAAACTTTTACCCTCATCCATTGCCTTGGTGACCCTCTCAAAGAAGTCTGTTAGGTTAAGTAGGCATGACCTTCCCTTAACAATACGAGTCAAGTGTCTGTAGACAGTGTATTTGTTTAGCATTTCCTTGAAAATTTGTTGTATGGGTTTGCATATCAGGCATGTTAAACTGATGGGTCTGTAATTCCCTAGGTTGGGTAATGGTCCACCTTTGTGAAAGAGAATGACTGTTGTGGTCCTCCATTCACTTAGGATGTAAGAGCACTACAGATGCGATGTTTGCTCTGAGAGTGTTGATGGAGAAGTACAGAGAAGGTCAGAAGGAGTTGTATTGTGCTTTTGTAGACTTAGAGAAAGCATATGACAGGGTGCCTAGAGAGGAGTTGTGGTATTGTATGAGGACGTCGAGAGTGTCAGAGAAGTATGTAAGAGTGGTACAGAATATGTACGAGAGTAGTGTGACAGCGGTGAGGTCTGAGGTGGGAGTGACGGATGTGTTTAAGGTGGAGGTGGGATTACATCAAGGATCAGCTCTGAGCCCTTTCCTATTTGCAATGGTGATGGACAGGTTGACAGACGAGATCAGACAGGAGTCCCCATGGACTATGATGTTTGCAGATGACATTGTGATTGTAGTGAGAGTAGGGAACAGGTGGAGGAGACCCTAGAGAGATGGAGATATGCTCTAGAGAGAAGAGGAATGAAGGTCAGTAAGACGCAGAATATATGTGTGAATGAGAGGGAGGATAGAAGAATGGTGAGGATGCAAGGAGGAGAGGTGGCGAAGATGGAGGTGTTTAAATACTTGGGATCAGTAGTTCAGAGTAATGGTGAGTGTGGAAGAGAGGTGAAGAAGAGAGTACAGGCAGGATGGAGTGGGTGGAGAAGAGTGTCAGGAGTGATTTGTGACAGATGAGTACCAGTAAGAGTAAAAGGGAAGGTCTACAAGAGGGTAGTGAGACCAGCTATGTTATACGGGTTGGAGACAGTGGCATTAACAAAAAGGCAGGAGTTAGAGCTGGATGTGGCAGAGTTAAAGATTTTAAGATTTGCACTGGGTGTGACGAGGGTGGACAGGATTAGGAATAAGTATATTAGAGGGTCAGCCCAGGTTGGAAGGTTTGGAGACAAAGCCAGAGAGGCAAGATTATGTTGGTTTGGACATGTGCTGAGGAGGGATGCTGAGTATATTGGGAAAAAGATGCTAAGGATGAAGCTACCAGGTAACAGGAAAAGAGGAAGGCCTAAGGTAAGGTTTATGGATGTGGTAAGAGAGGACATGCAGGTGGCTGGTGTGACAGAGCAAGATGCAGAGGACAGGAAGAAATGAAAATAGATGATCCGCTGTGGCGACCCCTAATGGGAACAGCCGAAAGATGATGATGAATGAGTAGGAGTGCCTCAAGTGATCCTGATGGGTCATGTTTTAGACTGTTCAGGAGGTAACTGGGGATGTTTTCAGGAACCATGGAGGCAGTGTTATTGGCATTAGCAAATTCTGCCAGCACCTGGTTCAAAGTGTGTTTGAGGGGATTTCTTCTGGGGAAACTGGGAAGTGGGAATGTCATTTGCTGAAGTTCCTGATTAGACTCTTGTAATGTCACGTGATCTGCATTACAGCAGCTTTATTGATGTTTTCTGTGCGACCGGTTTGCTGATGTAGTCAACCACCAGTATAAACAGCAGTGGGCACAGAACTCTGAACCCTGTTGCACACTCACTCAAACTAAGGATCACTCAGCGACTGAAAATTGTATTGGTCATTGGGTTCTTGTACATATCCTGCACTAGTTCTACTAATGTTTCTGGGACTTGAACTGTCACAGGACTGCCCCATTCAGCTTTGTTGAAAACGTGTCTTTGCCTCCTCCAGGTCCAGGAATGCCCTGTTGGATTCTTCATTTCTAGTTTTCTCGTCACTAGTTGTCTGTCACTGGAAACAGTGGGTGACTTGTGCTGTATCCTGATATGACTCCAAACTGCTCATCTTCCATCTTTGTTGTTCTACATTTTCTTTTATCAGTCATCCTCTCCAGTGCTTTCATGCAGTTTGACAGTAATTTGATACCTCTGTACTGCCCACAGTTATGAATATCCCCTTTTTTCTTGTACACTGGCACTTGTCTGCTTAGTCTCCATACATCTGGGATTTACCTTTCTCACCGTCCTGCTATGAATAGCCTCAGGAGCCTTTTCTCCTCCAACTCAAGCAACAACTTGATCATATCTGCCATGGTCTCATTGGAGTCTGCCGTTTTCCCTGACTTCATTTTCTGTAGTGCTGATGTTTTTCGTGTTTCACTGTTGCAGTCATCTCATTTGGGTTATCCCTGCCAGGATAGCACTCAGCTGCCTGAATACCAGAGACTTAGTATTTCTGCGTCGGTTGCTGTCGCTTGAAGACTAACGTCAGGTCATCAGTAGTATAAAGTAAGGCAGCTGACGCCATTACATCAATCTTTCTTGCCGTGGAGCCCAAAGCAGAAGCAGTTCACACGAGTGCCGGTCGGCCGCTACCTGAGTTTTGTCTACCAAATTGAAGTTGAAGTCTTCTAAAGGCAAGTGCCCCATTGGGGATCCTTTTTTTCTTGCATTAATCAATGTCAGAAAAAGTTAATTTTCTCGCCTGTGGAAAACAAATACCACATTGAGACTTCCACTCTTACTGAGTCACTTGTTTAGGCCCAGATCACGACGTCCCTCGTTGTCGCTTCTGTGCTTTGTTCGACGCCAGAACTGTCAGTCATCTGGCCCTTATTGTAGCCATATATTTTCGCTTACACTCCTTGAATTCCGATATGGCTTTGGTAAGCCATCCAACAGCAGATCTTCCAGAAAAACTTAAAGATAATGACAGAGACAGACTGCACAGGTCCAAACCTACCAGCGACGCTTCCGTTAAGCTAGTCATCAGTTCTCCGGTACTCGGTGAGGTGCCTTCGCAGCCCCTGCTGCCCGCTTCTGTTGATTTGCAGGCCGCTACCGTGACCCTTTCGGAGTCCAGTATGCCGCAAAACTGTTCTTCGACTAAGGATCCTGCAGTCGTCTCAGCCTTGGATGGGTCCGGAGCTGCTGAGCAGGCACCAGCTTCCAAGGTAGTCCTTCGCACTACCGAATCTCGACACAAATCGCCATCTTCTTTCGTGACTACCATTCTTTCTAAAACTACTGAGTTTCTTAGGCCCAGGGTATGAACCACACCCAAGAAACCGATGACCCACTCTCAGCCACCTGCTACCTTGCCTCAGTCTCAAATGCTTAAAATGGCGGAAGACCTTATCATGCTAATCAGGGGAGGCCAAGATACCCCCTCCAAAAGGAAAAGAGATCTGTCTCCTTTAGTTTTGTCTGAACAAGAGTCAGATGAATCTGATGCATCTGAACATGAAAATATGCCATCCCTCTCCGCTTATGAGGATTCTGATGCAGAGGATTCCATTCCTTCAGCCTCTCCCCCAGAGGATTATTCCTTTGGGGAAATCCTGTATACCTTAAGGGAGCATTTCCAGTGGGAGAGTCAGGACTACCCACAGTCTAAAAAGAGACTCTGGGATTTTCTAGATCTTCCACAACACAGACCCTTAGCCCTTCCGCCAGCCCTGGATGTTGTGGAGGATGTTTTCCTCAAATCCACCTTGACTCCTGACACTCTTCCTCCTGCTCCCAGAAAATCAGACGGGTACTATAGAGTCCCTGACTCTCAGAAATATCTTTTTAAAAATCCTACAGCTGACCCTGAGGTCATTTCTCTAGGTCCAAAAGGGATTAAAGCAACCTCTGCTAAGAATCCTACCCCCTCAAACAGGGATTCCCGAGCATTGGATAGATGCGGTAAAAATGTGTACACCTCAGCCACTCTGGCTATCAGGGCACTAAATTGTCAGTTCCATATGCTGAAATTTCAGCAACATACCCTGGAACTCCTTAAACAAAAAATTTCTTCCTTTCCTGCTTGGGCAGAATCTAAAGAGTTACAAGAGTTAATGCATTCTGCAAGTCAAGTAACTAAACACACCTTGCACTGTGGTTTTGATGCCCTAGAAGCTTCTTGCAGAGCAGTCACTGGATCTGTCATTAGAAGGCATGCATGGCTTACGGAACAGCCCCTGCCCAGACCTTGTCAAATCTAAATTGTTGGATGCCTGCTTGCACAAAGATAACTTATTTAGCACTAAGGCAGAAGAGGTCTTAAAAAAGATGAAAGAAAAAGCAAAATCTATGCAAACAGTAAAGGTTTTCCTGCAGCTCCAGCCCCATAGGTTCAGCAGGCATTGTCCCTCCAAACAGTGTTCCTTTCCTGCTCCCAGTAAACCGGCCCAGTGGAAGCAGACCTCCCCAAACAGCAGACCCAGGGAATGCAGAGATCTAAGCAGTGGACTACCTCCACTTCAAAATCAGGGAGTTCTAAGCCACCCCCTTATGTGGTAAGAACTCACAATGACTCAACTCTTCCACCCCCTCCCTCTGCCCACCTTCACTTACTCCTACGAGGAAAACTCTCCTTTCACTCAAGCACCTGTACCACCATTACCAAGGACCACTGGGTTCTGAACATCATGTCTCAGGGATACAAATTTTCCTTCCACACCCTTCCAACCCCAAAAGGGTTCCCAGATCTACCACCAAATCAGTGGGCAGAGGCTCAAAAGCAAATCCTTTCCCTGCTCTCTATGAGGGCAATGGAGCACTTTCCTGCATAACAGATAGGCCAAGGTTTCTACTCCAGACTTTTTCTGGTGCTCAGAAGAGAGGGCACCTGGCACCCCATCCTCGATCTATCCATTATAAACACCTTCCTGGTGATCCCAAAATTCAAAATGCTCACCCTACAGAAGCTGCTACCGTACTCTTCAAGAACGCTTGGCTAGCCACCCTAGATCCAAGAGAGGCCTACCTCCACATTCCTATCAGGGAATCATGCAGGAAATATCTCCACTTCAGGGCAGGATCTCAACACTTTCAGTTCTCTGTACTTCCCTTTGGTTTATCTACTGCTCCCAGAGTTTTCACAAAATGTATGGCTCCGACTATTGCCTTTTGCAGACAAAGAAATATTCAGATTTACCCATACTTAGACGACTGCCTTATTCAGGTAGACTGCCAGGAAAAGCTGCTCAAGCACCTGGCCTTTGTAAAGACCCTTCTAACCTCCCTAGGGTACACAATCAACGAAAAGAAATCCAAACAGGTACCCACCCAAAGGATAATATTCCTGGGAGCAAGTCTGAACAAAGCATCCCAGGTGGCATACCTTACTCCAAAGAAACAAATTTTCCTGACCGCCTACTTCTCTCAACTAGCCACCAGGCACCAACTAACTGCAAGGAAGATCCTGCAAGCTCTGAGGTTCATGGCATCTTGCATACTACTCATTCCATATGCCAGACTGCATATAAGGAAACTTCAGTGGTACCTTAAGAGCCTTTGGTGCCAACATTCTCAAGACATGGAAACTCTTCTACCTATAATTCCTTGCCTCAGAAAAGATTTTCTTTGGTAGGCAAGAGCATGCTCCCACAACAAGGGAATGCCCTTCTCCCCACCCCCCGACACCCAGACCTTCACCACAGACACATCAGACTACGCCTGGGGTGCCCACCTGGACGGCTGGTGCATACAGGGCCAATGGAGCCCACAGTAAATCCCTCTGCACATCAGTCAAAAAGAGATGATGGCTGTACTGTGTGCTTTGATAGCTTTCAAGCCCCTTCTCTCTCCAGGGGCTCTCTTGATCAAAACAGACAACACCACTGTGATGTGGTACACCAACAAGCAAGGAAGGACTCACTACTACCCTCTATGCAGGCTGGCCATGACCCTTTGGCACACAGCCTCTGCCATGCAGCTACACCTGCTAGCACAATTCCTACCAGGCTCTCTCAACTCTCTGGCAGACCAATTAAGCAGAAATTTTCTGGACCCACACGAGTTGCAACTCAACAAAAGTGCCTTCACCCTAATAACTCAGAAATGGGGAACCCCAAAGGTTGACCTCTTTGTCTCCCACACCAACCATCAGCTCAGCAAATTCTGCACCAGGGAGCATCACTGCATGGCTTGGAAAGTGGATGCCCTGTCGTTCCTCTGGGTCAGTCTATCGGTCTATGCCTTTCCTCCCCTCCCTCTTATCCCCAGGGCACTGCTCCAAATAAGGGAGGAAAAACCAAGGACCATTTTTATAGCTCCAGACTGGCCTCGGTAGCACTGGTACCCCTTGCTGTGTAGCCTGTCCCTGCTACCATGGCATTTTCCTCAGATTCCAAACCTCCTCACCCAGCAGGAAGGGGAATTCATGCATCCCCAATTGCAGACTCTCAGTTTGGCAGCTTGGCTTATTCCCTAACCCCGAACCAATCTGCCAACCTCTGTAAACAGGTTCTGGATGTTAATCCGTGAGGCCAGACATCCTAGCACCAGAAAGTCTTATGCTGACAAATGGAAAAGGTTCTGCACCTGGATCCAGGCTAAGGAAGCCAATACGGCACAGCCCTCCCTCTCCCTCATTCTGGATTAATTAGCTGACCTACTACACAGTGGCCTCTTTTTCTCCTCTCTAAAAATTCATGCCTCTGCTATTTCTTCTCATTTTCCCACTGAGCAGCCCCTTTTCTCACACCCTTTGATCAAAAAGTTCCTAAGAGGGGCTAGCAACTTGAGGCCACCCAGAAGGGCACCAACACCAGCTTGGGACCTTAACTTTGTTTTTGGAAAAGCTCATCCTGCCCCCTTTCAAACCAGCTTCTTGTGCAGAGCTAAAGTTTCTCTCCTGGAAAACAGCATTCCTTCTGGTCATCACTTCAGCCAGAAGAGTCTCTGAGCTGCAAGTATTCATGGCTGTGGAACCCTTCATCTTCCATGCAGACAGGGTATCCCCCAGAACTAACCCGTCCTTCATGCCCAAAGTGATATCCAGTGTGGCTCTCAACCAATTCATTCATTTGCCCACCTTTTTCCCCAATCCCCAGAACAAGGGGGAAAGGATTCTTCACTCTCTAGATGTGCACAGACAGCTCAGGTTCTATCTAGACAGGACTAAATCCTTCAGAAAGTCTGATCAACTGCTGGTTAGCTTTGCTACAGGGGCAGAAGGCAAAGCCATCTCCAAACAAACATTTCAAAATGGATAGCACACTGCATCCATTTCTGCTCCAAACAGCATGGAAAGCCTCCCCCCACGGGGGTCAGGGCACACTCCACCAGAGCAGCCTCCACTTCTGCAGCTTTCCTCGGAGGAGTCCCCACCAGGGATATCCTGGAGGCTGTCACCTGGACATCTCTTCACACTTTTACCAAGCATTTACCACCTGCCTCTCTTCTCCAAATCCAGGGCAGGGTTTGCCTCTACAATCTTTGCAGGTCATCCTAGCCAGCCTCTAGTTGCATTGACCGCCTCCACCCTTTTCCTCAGCATTGGGAATCAACCCAAATGTGATGACTGCGACAGTGAAATACGAAGAACGTAGTACAGTTGTGTACACTTACCGTAAATGAAGATGTTCGAGTGTGTTCACTGTTGCAGTTCTGGTTTCCCTCCTTCCGTCCCCCTTTCTTCTCTTTCTCATTTTATTACCATTTAACTTGTTGTTCTCCTTAACTTACACGGAACATTTTGGTATTTATTTTCCACTGGTGGGGTTTTCTTCCACCAGAATCTGGCCTCCTACTTGGGGGCTCCTGACAGGTTAGGGCAAGAAAAACTGATGTAATGGTGTCGGCTGCCTTACTTTATACTACTGACGACCTGACATCAGTCTTCAAGCGACAGCAACCAATGCAGAAATACTAAGTCTCTGGTATTCGGGCTGTCAGAGGGCTACCCTGGCAGGGATAACCCAAATGTGATGACTTGACTGCAACAGTGAATACACTCGAACATCTACATTTATGTAAGTATACACAACTGCACTTTCTTATTTCTTCTAGGGTGAACTTTTCCTCTTATATGATAGGCTGTGTATGAGGCAGTACAGCTTTGCTGGGATTTATAAAGCGCTATTTATTAAGAGGGAGGCTTGATTGAGGTTTAGGTTAGTGTTGGGAAGCAATTATACTATGCCCCGTGATGCTCCGGCTATGCATAGCCTCATCTAAAAGCGCCAAGGACAACATATGCTGAAATATCAGATTATCTCCCTTTCACAATTGAAATCTAAGGTGGATGCTTTGGCGGAATTGCTGGATTTGGTTCATGTGTCTGAACAAGTGGTAAAGCATTCTTTGCAGTGTGGTTTTGATGCTGTTCAGGCCTCCTCGAGGGATTTATCTCAACACTTATCTGGACATTATTCCCAAATTCCAAGATATTTTTGTTATTACAGCTATTACCTCTGCTTGAGGATCACTGGATGATGTTACTTTGGATCTCAAGGAAGCTTACCTTCATGTGCCCATAAGGCTACCGTAGCTTACTTCAGGAGCTTCAAGGCATTCAAATTTATCCTTACTTGGCGGACTGCTGATTCTGGCTCAAGAAAAAGAACACCTTCTACAGCATCTGGAATATGTCGCCAGGAGCTCATCTAAATGGACAAAAGTGGTGGGCTGCCAGACTACACTATCTACATATATCAATGAAGGAGGAGATGTTAGCAGTGTGCATTGATGAATGGCGTTCAGGGTTACTTCTTCCAGGGCGAGTGTTGATTCTGACAGACAACTTAACAACTGTCATGTCAACATCAGCAAGCAAGGGGAACACATTCTTGTATCTCTATGCGGCAGGCAAGCAATGATTTTGTGACTGCGTTAAGCCTGCTGCAGCGACTCTTCAGGCAAGGTTTCTGCCAGGAGCACAAGAACTCCTAGCAGATGTAAAACTGGATCTTCATGTATTTCCAGAAATTGACAGTGTCATGAAGTGTCATGAGATCTCCAGAACTTCTACTGTTAAGCTTCTCCAGCTGCCACCCAAAGTACCAAGGGGTTTCATCACTTTCAACTTGGTGCGGATGGTGGATCTTCTGTCTGGAAACCTTCAAATGTCTATGCTTTTTCCCACTTTCCACCTTTCTTCCAAGGTATTCTAAGGTCACTAAAGGTCAGACAGGACAGGCCAAGGATGATTCAGATTGCTCGGCAACACAAGTACCCCACTTCTAGTACCTCTTAAAAGAGTCCCTCCAAGCCTCCATACCCTTACCTCTGATTCCCTTCACCAGTATTTCAGGTCATCTGCTCAATGTCAATGTCAAGCTCTTCAATCTCTCCATCTCATTCTATTCTGTGTTGTGTTGAATGGAACATCAGCTCACTCTCCAACAAGTTTGTGATTATGGAATGGAGCTGGGGCGGCCTAGTACTAGGAGGTGTGCGAGAGAAAAATGGAAGAATTTTTATTTTGGTGTACAGCAAAGAACATTGGAAATCGGGCCTAATTTTTTGGTGTGGCTCTTCAATCTTACTGAGTTATTGTGGAAAGGTTTTGTCTTCTCTTCCATAAAGATTCATGCTGCAGCAATTTCATACTGCTGAATTGAAATGGAAGGCGGCTTTGGCGGCTACTATTACTTCTGCAGAGAGGTGTGTCACCGTGCAGGCCTTATACGGGCCCTTATTTTTTTTTTTGATTTGAAGGACAGGGTAGGATTTATTGCTAATCTAATACTTATCCTAAAGGTAGGTTTGGTTTCTAGTGTTAAACCAAAACCAAACTATTCATTTGCCTCTGGTTACAGCTGTTGTTGTTTGCTCCTGCTGCTTGCTACTTTTGCTTTACCAGCTTCCCACCCCTCTGCTACCTTACCCTGCAATAGGGACACGCTGCAAGAACTGCAGCAAGAAAAGAAGAAGACATGTACAGTTTTTGTACTACTAAATGTAGATGTGTTGTCCTTTCCAACTGCTCAATCCCTCCTTCCCCTCTGTGTTTCAGGGTGTTGTGTAGGTGCCTTTACATGCTTATATTTTTGTATAACTTGGACTATACAAATAGTCAGACTGCAGCAAGGGAATCCTCGAACATCTTTTTTCTTCACTCAGAAGCTGCCGAAAATGCGCCTTCCTTCTGTCTTTGTCCAGTGGACTGGTACTTAGGTTGTTGTTGGCATCCTTTATGAATGGTGACTAATGACCATCTTTTGTAATTTTCTTTCATTGTGCCATTTGCCAAGTCACTTTCCAGAAGCTGGTAGAATGCCTCGGATATTTTGTTCTTTGCTATTGCTACTTCCCTCTTAACCTCTTTGTTATCCAAGCAGTATTCCTTCTTAGCCTGGGAAATTTTTCCTGCATTCTTCCTTTCCTTCAATAACTTTCTGGACTCCACCAGCTTTCCTTTTGTACTTTTATCTCCATACCTTTTTTAGCTGTGTATCCGTTGTTTGTCTTCACACATCCTGTTTTGAGGCACTGCCATTCTTCCTCAACTCTACCTATTTCCTCTTCTTCCTGAGGTACTAGAGCCCCGAGTATTTCTTTGAACTCGTGTTTTCAGTATAGTCTCTGTTGAGCTTGGAGCCTTCTCTGATCGCTGCTTGCTGCTGATTGTTACTACCAGTGGTATATGCTGTGTATGCCGACTGATTTGCTGGGGATGACTTTGCAATTTCTTCTACCCAAATGTCCTTTCTTTAGAAAGAGGAAGTGTACCCAAGTTTCATGTTGACTGCTTTTTGTATGTGATCTTGACTCTCTCTCTTGCTGACCCATATGTTGGCCACTATTGAGCCATTTGCCAGGGAAGTGTAGAATGACCTCTCCTCCTTTACTCCTCTTACCCCACCCAGGTGGATCAAGACAGTCTTCATGTCCTGTTGTGACTGTCCCAACATGAGCATTAAGGTTTCCCATTATCACCACCAACTCATGTTGTCATGCATTGTCTAGTAGGTCTTGCAACTGCTGCCTGAATCTAGTTTCTTCCTCACAATCATAACCCTGCCATGGGACATAGTCCGCAGTTATGAGTACTGTCATGTCATTCACTGGAGTTTGATTGCAATTCGTCTATCACTAATTCTGATAACATCCTTCACCACAATTCCCACATCATTTCTAGTCTGTCCTGAGTTGTAGACTCTGGATCTCAAGCCAGTTAGCTTTGCTGCACTTCCCTTCCACCTTTTATTCCTGATAGATAGCATGTTATAAAGCTAGCCAGTTACATTCACACTCACGGTTTTGCTGACTTCGTTTTTAAAATAATTTTAATATAGTGACATTGAGACGGGGAAAAAAGTTTGCATATAGTCTCAACTACCAGCAAGATTATTTGATTTCCAGTAGGTTATTTGCATCCCCTTGTAAATTTACGCAATCCATTTAATCAAATACAAAAAAAACCCTTAAAATTAATAAATTTCAAATGTTTGCATAGTTTGATTATTCTTGGTGATACCATGTACTTATGTGGTTTTTGATAGTTTTCTGTGTTTTTGCCTATGTAGTATGCTGTGCATGTGTCACAAGTGGCAAGATGTGCAACCTCCTCTGCTATTACAAGTATCGTGGTGTTTAGCCTAAATTGTTTTGTCTTAATTTAACTGCAATGTCGGTTATTGGATATATATCTTGCTTATAAAATACACATGCAAAATTGACAGTCCTGTTAGACCTCATTACTCCCTCTTCATTTTTGTTTTCATCAAGCATATCTTTAAACTTAACATTTATAAGTGAAATAAGGTTTGTCATCTACATGCTTCTGTAATTTTGCATACTTTAAAATATTCCTAGGAAATGTTGACAGTGGTCTCCAGGGCTCCTTGATGCATTTTCTCCTGTTCTTCTAATGTCCAGGTTCAAAGAGAAGGCAATCAAATTCAAAGCCGCAGTAATCCTCATTGCCCCTTTTTGGCCTAGGCAAATCTGTTTCCACCTACTGAAGCCTCACATCAGAAAGACCACTAGCTGTTAGATCTCTGGAAGAATCTACTTTCCCACCTATCCAGATCTCTCCACCAGGATCTGCTGAAGCTCAAGTTGATCTGATTTCTCCAGTTCCCATGATGACCATAGACCTTTCCTTAGCTCAGTGTGTGCTGCAGACACTTTCTGTATCCTAAAAGGAGTCTACCCATAGAGTATTCTGTAACAAATGGAAATGTTTTTCAGTTTGGGCAACCACTCTGGGAACACCCTTCCAATGTGTCTAACTCACAGATATTACTTTACCTCTGGCAACTCTTTTCTTCAGGTTCCAGTTTCTTGGCCATCAGAGTACAGCTGGCCACAATTTGCAACTTCCCCAAAGATACGCCCATTGTTTAGCCTCGAGCAGACTGTGCAAAAGCCTTTCTAAAATGTTTCCACTCCATTGTCTAATCAGAAAACAAAACTAAGAACATTAGAAAGTGTCATTTGCAGCAAACAAACTTGGTTCCAAAGTTTCCAAAGTCACCTCATTCTAGCAGGGTCTCTGACTGTATTGTCTTTGTTTATTCTGCCGATAGCCATCCCTTACCAAGCAGACCTAAGGCTCATTTATTCTGTGAGGTCTGTGGCCACTTCTGCAGTCTTCAGGAATTCTTCAACTTCTAAAATACGTGCAGCTGCAACTTGGTGTATGCTGCATACCTGAAACTAGACATAATTTGAGGTATAGAGCTTCCTTTGGCGCCATCATTTTTGAGGGTCACCTGTCATTATTCCACCCAGGTATTCTGTAGATGGGGAATCTGATCCCACAGTCAGATTGGAAGGATGGGTTGAAAAGTATAAGGAAGTCATGTACGTAATATAACACTGCATCCTTTCATCCACATCAGTCTGATGTGCCAACCCTTCCTGCACCCCCTTTCAAGTTGTCAATTCTGAAGGGCCTAGGGGATCTCTCTAGGGGTTGTGTGGCATGCAGCCCTTATAACAAACTCTGTCCATACCTCTCAACCTCGAAGCATCAAAACTCTGAACAAAGGCCCATGAAAAGAAGGTCCAACTGGCCAAAAATCTGTATGCTGATTAACATAAAATTTGTGTACATAAGTGTAACCCCACCCACACACATGGAATTGTGGGATACCAACATTAAATGCAAATTGAAGAACAGACAAAAGATAACCAGAAGAATAGTGTTTTATTTATATTAACATTTGAGCTCATATCAAACGTTGAACTTATATAAGACTAAAATTAACTACTAGTAACCTGTTATTCTAACATTCTAACTTTGTAAGAGCAGTATTTTAAATCTGTCCATATTTTGAGGGCCCCCGCCCCCCCCCCCGCCCCCCCATTATTTAAGGCTTTATCCAGATTTCTTGTGTTAGGAAGTTGAGAGGTATGATTATACCCAAACTGTTCAGCCTCTTAGTACAAGAAATTCTGGACAAATAAATCCAATAAAGCCCACACAAAAGGTGAAACAATGAAGCTCTGAGAGGAACCATAAAAACCAAAAGTTTAATGCACAAAACACCATAAACGCTCACAAAAATACATTTTCGTTTAACATACACTTCATCAGATGTAGGCTTGAATCAAACTACCAATAGGAAACAAATCAATTAATTAATACAACTTGAACCAACAACTAAAAACATATGCACTCATTTCATACATGTCCCAGAACCAGATATAGTATTTTCCTTTTACTGAATAAAAACACAAGACATAATGCTTAAAACAAAACATTTGTTTGAAACCCATTAAAATCCATTAAAAAATAATGTTCCCCTACATATATATGATTAAAGCATTTGATATAAATATGTATATTTAATGTTTGACAAAGGGATTTGGCCCCATCTCGTGGATTATTTTGGAAATGCAACACACTTGAATGTCAAAAAACGGAAGAATACAAAAGTATGTAGATGGATGGAAATATCTCCAAATACAAAAAACAATTTAAAAGTTTAAACAATTTAAAACTGCTTAAATATGTTTAAAACCACAATATTTATTGTCTCCACCACATCTTAAATGATTCTACTTATAATTTAGTTGCTCTTAGTTTGAGAAGGGAACTTATGGATGTTCTTCGTGTTTCACTGTTGCAGTCATTACATTTGGGTAATCCTGCTGGCAGGTTGCCCTCAGTCGGCCTGAATTCCAAAGTCTTGGGTCCTGCGTCGGCTGTTGTCGCCCCTTCCCTGACGTCAGGTCGTCAGGGGTATAAAAGAAGCAGCCGATGCCATTTTCTTCAGTCTTTCTTGCCGGGCGGTGCCCAAAGCAGAAGCAGTTCGCAAGTGCCGGTCGGCCGACTCCTGAGATTTTTGAGTTCGAATTTGTGATCCGAAGTCTTCTATAAATGTAAGTACCCCATTGGGGAAACTTTTTTTTGCTCCAGAACCGATGTCAGAAGAAGTTAATAATTGTATTTCTTGTGGGAAGCAAATACCTCATAAGGACTTTCATTCTTACTGTATTCCTTGCCTAGCCCCTGATCATAACTTTCTGGGTTGTCGGTTTTGTGCTAGATTTAACCAACGCACTATCAAGCATCGGTATGATTTTGCTTTAAACTACTTTGGACGCAGGTTTAATTATCCAGAAATGTCGTCTGAAAGCCATTCCGACTGCCGCAGTTCACAAAAAACGCAAAGAAAAAGAAAGACAGTCAAGGCCCAAAACCGATGACGAAGCTTCTCATAAGCCAGTCGCCGGTTCTCAGTGAGGTGCTTTCGCAGCCCCTGACGACCACTACTTTAGAGTCGCAGGCCACTACTGACTCCCACGTGGAGTCGGTCATGCCGCTGGAAACTCAAATTATTGGAGCCTCGGACGCTAATCCTTCAGATGGGTCCGGAGCCGCTGAGCAGGCACCGACTTCTGAGGGTGTATTCAGACCCAAACATCTATACATTAAACCGACTTCAAAGGCAAAGAAGCAAACTCAAGAGCCACATGGACAGGCCTCCATGCCCAAAAAACAGATGCTCAAAATGGCCAAAGACTTGATTACCTTGATCAGGGGTTCCCATCCCCCTCCTGATAAGCGGCCTAGGCAAGAGACTGACTGAATCTTCAGATCAGGTTTCCATTTCTTCTTATTCCTCTTCTGATCAGGAATTTTCTTTTTCCCCCCTATGAGGATTCTGATGCTGAAGACTCCATACCTTCAGCTTCTCCTCCTGAGGACTGTTCTTTTGGGGAAACCTTACATACCATGAGGGAGCATTTCCAGTGGGAGAGCCAAGATTTTTCAGAATCTAAAAAGAGGCTCAGGGATTTCTTGTTACTACCTCAGCACAAGCCACTAGCCATCCCTCCTGTGATAGACATTGTAGATGTGTTTTCGGAGTCTAGCCTTACCCCTGATTCCTTGCCTCCAGCTCCTGTTAAGCCTGACAGATATTGCAGGGTTCCTGACTCACATAAATTCCTTTTTAAAAACCCTGCTGCAGACCCAGAAACTATTTCTCAGGGTCCCAAGGGAGTTAAGGCTTCCGCTGCACAAAACCCTACCCCTTCTGACAGGGATTCTAGGGCACTGGATAGATGGGGAGAAAAAAGGTTTACACATCTGCTACCTTGGCTATAAGGGCCTTAAACTGTCAGTTTCATATGCTCAAATATCAGTAACATCTCATGGCATTGCTTAAACAGAAAATGTTGTTAAACTCTGAATGTGCAGAAAACAAGGAAATGCAGGATATATTGCATGCGGAAAGCATACTTTGCAATGTGGCTTTGATTCTTTAGAGGCCTCCTGCAAGGCCGCAGTTACAGGTTCTGGATTAGAAGGCATGCTTGGTTAAAGGAACAAAATCTGCCTGATCATGTTAAGTTAAATTATTAGATGCACCTTTACAGCATGATACTTTGTTTGGTGTTAAGGCAGAAGAGGTGTTAAAGAAAATGGAGGACATGGCTAAATCTATGCAAACGGTCTAAGATTTCTTACAAGTACAGCCGCCTAGGTTTAGTAGACACTGGCCAACAAAGAATTGGTCCTTTCCTGTGTCAGACAGACCTCAAAGGCGCAGACCCAGACACCCTAGAGGCAGATCCCAGGCGCATGGTTCATACAGGTCAAAGCAATGGGGTGCTTCTACCTCCAAAAGTGGAGAAGACAAATCACAACCTTACAGGAAACAGTCCCAATGACTTCCCCCTGCCTGCACCAAGCACTTATTTCCTGGCTGCACCCTTAGGGGGAAAATTAGTACATGTTCTTAGTGTTTCACTGTTGCAGTCATTACAATTGGGTTATCCTGCCTGCAGGCTACCCTCAGTCGGCCTGAATTCCAAAGTCTAGGTCCGGCGTCAGTTGCTGTCGCCTCTTCCCTGACGTCAGTGCGCCAGGGGTATAAAAGATGCAGCCGACACAATTTTCTTCAGTATTTCTTGCTGCGCTGTGCCCGAAGCAAAAGCAGTTTGCAAGTGCCGGTCGGCCGACTCCTGATATTTTCGTGTTCGAATTTCAGATCCGAAGTCTTCACTAGAAGCTAAGTACCCTGTTGGGGAAACTTTTTTATTGCTTCAGACCGATGTCAGAAAAAGTTAATAATTGTCTTTCATGTGGGAAGCAAATACCTCATAAGGACTTTCATTCTTACTGTATTCCTTGCCTAGGCCCTGACCACGACGTTGCTAGTTGTCGGTTTTGTGCTAGATTTAACCAACGCACTATTAAGCGTCGGTACGATTTTGCATTTCACTATTTTGGCAGAAGATTTAAGTGTGCAATGTCGTCGGATAGCCATCTGACTACCGGAATTCACAAGAAACGCAAAGAAAAGGACAGGCATCAGAGGTCCAAAACCGACGAGGCTTGTTCTAAGCCAGTCGCCGGTTCTCAGTGAGGTGCCTTTGCAGCCCCTGATGACCGCTACTTTAGACTCACAGGCCGCTACCGACACCCATGTGGATTCGACCAGGCTGCTGGAAGCTCAAGGTATTGGACTTTCGGACACTATTCCCTCAGATGGGTCCGGAGCCGCTGAGCAGGCATCTGCTTCTGAGGGTGTTTTCAGACCTACTCAATTATATGTTAAAACGACTTCAGCTTCAAAGGCAAAGACTAAAGCACCTTTAAAGACAAAGAAACAAATACAACAGCCTCAATGACAGGCCTCCATGCCTAAAAAACAGATGCTCAAAATGGCCGAAGACCTAATTATTTTGATCAGGGGTTCCCATTCCCCTCCTGATAAGAGGCCTAGGAAAGAGACAGAATATGAATCTTCAGATCAGGTTTCCATTTCATCTGATTCCTCTTCTGATCAGGAATACACTCTTCCTCCTTATGAGGATTCTGATGCTGAAGAATCTATCCTTTCAGCCTCTCCTCCTGAGGATTATTCTTTTGGGGAAACTTTACATACCATGAGGGAGCATTTCCACTGGGAGAGACAAGATTATTCAGAATCTAAGAAAAGGCTCAGAGACTTCCTTTTACTACCACAACACAGGCCCCTAGCTATTCCACCTGTGTTAGACATTGTAGATGATGTATTTTCAGAGTCCAGTCTGACCCCTGACTCCTTACCTCCAGCTCCTGTTAAGCTGGACAGGTACTACAGGGTTCCTGACTCTCATAAATTCCTTTTCAAAAACCCTGCTGCTGACCCAGAAACTCTCTCTCAGGGTCCCAAATGGGTCAAGGCTTCCACTGCAAAAAAACCTACTTCCTCTGACAGGGATTCTAGGGCACTGGACAGATAGGGAAAAAAGATTTACACTTCTGCTACCTTGGCTATAAGGGCTTTAAATTGCCAGTTTCATATGCTCAAATATCAGTAATATATTATGTCACTGCTTAAACAGAAAATGTTAATAAATTCTGAATGTGCAGAAAACAAAGAAATGCAGGATTTATTGCATGCAGCTGAACAAGTTGGAAAGCATACTTTGCAATGTTGTTTTGATTCACTGGAGGCCTCCTGCAGGGCCGCAGTTAGGGGTTCTGTCATTAGGAGGCATGCTTGGTTAAAGGAACAAAATCTATCTGATCATGTTAAAGGAAAATTATTAGATGCTCCATTACAGCATGATGCTTTGTTTGGTGTAAAAGCAGAAGAGGTGTTAAAGAAAATGGAGGACAAAGCTAAATCTATGCAAACAGTCAAGGATTTCTTACAGGTACAGCCACCAAGATTTAGCAGACACTGGCCTACAAAGAATTGGTCCTTTCCAGTGTCAAACAGGCCACAAAGGGGCAGATACAGATGCCCCAGAGGCAGATCCCAGCCCCAAGGTTCGTACAGGTCTAAACAATGGTGTGCTTCTACCTCCAAAACTGGAGAAGACACATCACAGCCATGCAGGAAACAGTCCCAATGACTTCCCCCTGCCTGCGCCAAGCACTTATCTTCTGGCATCACCTTTAGGGGGAAAACTAGCACTTTTTTTCTCAAAATTGTCACATAATAACCCAGGACAAATTGGTTTTGAACATAGTGTCACAAGGCTACAAGTTTCACTTCCATACACTGCCAAGGGCAAACAGTTGGCCAGACCTGCCAAAACATCAATGGGCAGAGGCACAAAAATAAGTCTCATCCCTCATGGACATGAGGGCCATTCAACAAGTACCAGAGCAAGAACAGGGACAAGGATTCTATTCAAGACTATTCTTGGTACCCAGAAAGGACAAAGCCTGGAGACCAATACTGGACCTATCTATTCTAAACACATATCTGAATATTCCAAAATTCAAAATGTGGACTCTACAGCAGCTTCTGCCCATGTTGGGCAAGAAGGCTTGGCTTGTGACTTTAGATCTAAAAGATGCATACCTGCATGTCCCAATCAGACAAACATGCAGAAGATACCTCAGATTCAAAGCTGGCTCCATGCACTACAAATTCTCTGCACTGCCCGTTGGCTTATCTACTGCACCCAGGGTCTTCACAAAGTGCCTGGCACCAGTAATTGCATACTGCAGACAAAGAGGAATACAAATATATCCTTACTTGGATGACTGCCTCATTCAAGCAGAGAACAAGGACATTCTACTACAGCATCTGGCATTTGTAAAGAGATTAGTACCATGCCTAGGGTACACAGTCAACAAACAGAAATCAAAACTAGTACCCTCTCAAGAGATAATATTCCTGGGTGCAAGCTTAAATACAACTGCCCAGATGGTTTATCTCACGCCAGACAAACAAAGACAACTGACTACCTATTTCAAACTGTTGGCAACAAAGGCCCAGTTATCTGCAAGAAAAATTCTGCAGGCTTTGGGCTTCATGGCATCCTGCATTTTACTAATTCCATATGCAAGACTGCATATGAGGAAACTTCAATGGTCCCTAAAAAGTGTTTGGACTCAACATTGCCACAGCCTGGAAACAATAGATGTTCATCGTGTTACATTGCTGCAGTCATTACACTTTGGTTATTCTGCCGTCAGGCGGTCCCGCAGTCGGCCAGAGTTCCAAAGTCTTGGTCCGGCGTCGGTTGCTGTCGCTTCTTCCCTGACGTCAGTGCGCCAGGGGTATATAAGATGCATCCGACGCCATTTTCTTCAGTCTTTCTTGCCGCGCGGTGCCCGAAGCAAAAGCAGTTCGTAAGTGCCGGTCAGCCTGACTCCTGAGATTTTCGAAGTCGAATTTCAGATCCGAAGTCTTCAATAAAGCTAAGTACCCCGTTGGGGAAACTTTTTTCTTACCTCAGACCAATGTCAGAAAAAGTTAATAATTGTATTTCTTGTGGGAAGCAAATACCTCATAAGGACTTCCACTCTTACTGTATTCCATGCCTAGGCCCTGATCACGACGTCACTAGTTGTCGGTTTTGTGCTACATTTAGCAAACACACTATAAAATGATGATTTGATTTTGCTTTGCACTACTTCGGCCGAAGGTTCGATTATACAATGCCGTCGGATCAACCGACAACCACAATTCCAAAAAAACACAAGGACAAGGATAAAGACAGGCATCCGAGGTCCAAAACCGACAACGAAACCTCTTCTAGGCCAGTCGCCGGTTCTCAGTGAGGCGCTTTCGCAGCCCCTGACACCCGCTACCTCAGAGCCACAGGCCGCCTCCGACTCCCACGTGGAGACAACTAGGCTTCTGGAAACTCAAGGTATTGGGCCTATGGAAACTAATCCCTCAGATGGGTCCGGAGCCGCTGAGCAGGCATCGGCTTCTGAGGGTGTTTTCAGACCTTCACAACTTACCATTAAAGCAGCAGCCAAGTCAAAAGTACCATCAAAGACAAAGAAGCAAGTACAGCGTTCTCCTGGACAGTCCTCCATGCCTAAGAAACAGCTGCTAAAAATGGCCGAAGACCTCATTACTCTAATCAGGGGTTGCCATCCCCCTCCTGAGAAAAGGCCTAGGCAGGATACAGACTGATTCCTCTGATCAGGTTTCCATTTCCTCTGATTCCTCTTCAGACCAGGGATACTCTATGCCCCCCTATGAGGACTCTGACGCTGAAGAATCTATCCCTTCAGCCTCTCCTCCTGAGGATTATTCTTTTGGGGAAACTTTACATACCATGAGGGAGCATTTCCATTGGGAAAGTCAGGATTATTCAGAATCCAAGAAAAGGCTCAGGGATTTCCTTTTATTGCCTCAGCACAGGCCCCTGGCTATTCCGCCTGTTCTAGAGATGTGTTCTCTGAATCCAACTTATCTCCCGATTCTTTGCCCCCTGCACCAACCAAGCCTGATAGGTACTATAGAGTCCCTGACTCTCACAAGTTTCTTCATAAAAACCCTTCTGCTGATCCAGAAACTATTTCCTAGGGTCCGAAAGGGGTTAAGGCTTCCATTGCAAAAAATCCAGTACCCTCTGACAGAGATTCTAGAGCTTTGGATAAATGGGGAAAGAAAGTTTACACTTCTGCAACTTTAGCAGTAAGGGCTTTAAATTGCCAGTTTCACATGCTTAAGTACCAACAATATTTAATGGCTCAGTTAAAACAGAAAATGCTTGCAAGCTCAGAAGCTCCTGACTGTAAAGAAATGCAGGCTTTATTGCATGCAGTTGAACAGGTGGGAAAACATACTCTGCAATGTGGTTTTGATTCTTTAGAGGCCTCTTGTAGAGCCGCAGTTACAGGTTCTGTGATTCAAAGACATGCTTGGTTAAAAGAACAGAGTTTACCAGATCATGTTGAAGCAAAATTATTGGATGCTCCTTTACAGTATGATACCTTGTTTGGTGTTAAGGCAGAAGAGGTGTTAAAGAAAATGGAGGATAAAGCTAAATCTATGCAAACAGTCCAGGATTTCTTACAGGTACAGCCACCTCGATTTAGCAGAAATTGGCCAACAAAGAATTGGTTCTTTCCAGTGTCAGACAGGCCACAGAGAGGCAGATACAGATGCCCAAGAGGCAGATCTCAACCACAAGGCTCTAACAGACAACAACAGTGGAGCTCCTCAACCCCAAAAGGAGGTCAGGACAAGTCTCAACCTTACAGGAAACAGTCCCAATGACTTCCCCCTTCGTACGCCAAGCACTTCCCTTTTGGCAGCCCCCTTAGTGGGAAAACTAGCACTTTTTTCTCAAAACTGGCAAACAATCACCCAAGACAAATGGGTTCTGAATATTGTGTCTCAAGGTAAACAGGTTCCACTTTCACACTTTACCAAGGCTAAAAGGAATGTCAGACCTGCCGCAAAATCAATGGGCAGAGGCACAAAAACAAATTTCAGCCCTCATGGACATGAGAGCTATTCAAAAAGTACCACAACAGGAACAAGGACAAGGATTTTACTCAAGACTCTTCCTGGTCCCCAGAAAAGACAAGGCCTGGAGGCCCATACTAGACCTTTCAACTCTAAATACTTACCTGGATATTCCGAAATTCAAAATGTTGACACTACAGCAGCTTCTACCCATGCTGGGCAAGAAGGCTTGGCTTGTTACTCTGGACCTCAAAGAGGCATACCTGCATGTCCCTATCAGACACAATTGCAGAAGATACCTCAGATTCAAAACTGGTACAATGCACTACCAATTCTCTGCACTGCCCTTTGGCTTATCTACTGCGCCCAGGGTCTTTACAAAGTGCCTGGCACCAGTAATTGCATTTTGCAGACAAAAAGGAATCCAAGTATATCCATACCTGGACGACTGCTTCATTCAAGCAGAGATAAAGGACATTCTTATAAGGCATCTGGCGTTTGTAAAAAGGTTGCTACTTTATCTAGGTTACACAGTAAACGAAAAGAAGTCAAAACTAGTGCCCTCACAACAGATTATATTCCTGGGTGCCAGCTTAAATACAACGGCCCAGATGGCTTATCTCACGCCAGACAAACAAGTTCATCTAACTCAATATTTCCAATTACTGGCAAAAAAGTCCCATCTCCCTGCAAGAAAAATTCTGCAGGCCCTGGGATTCATGGCATCCTGCATACTTCTAGTACCATATGTCAGACTGCATATGAGAAAATTGCAGTGGTACCTAAAAAGTGTTAACACTCTCACAGTTTAGAAGCAGTAATACC
This sequence comes from Protopterus annectens, assembly GCF_019279795.1. Classification (NCBI taxonomy): domain Eukaryota; kingdom Metazoa; phylum Chordata; order Ceratodontiformes; family Protopteridae; genus Protopterus; species Protopterus annectens. Next base: position 1,198,132,609 of record NC_056745.1, read on the forward strand.
AATGATTCCCTGCCTACAACAGGAGTTTCGATGGTGGGCTCAGGCATGTCACCTAAACAAGGGTCAGCCTTTTACTCTACCCACAGCCAGGATGACTATAACAACAGATGCTTCGGATTACGACTGGGGAGCACACATGGCAGGAAAATGCATTCAGGGCAAGTGGACCGCAGACCAAATGCATCTTCACATCAATCAAAAAGAGATGTTGGCTGCTCAAAATGCCTTAATAGCTTTCAAGGACCTTCTGCATCCAGGACAGTTATTATTAAAGACAGACAACACCACAGTAATGTGGTACATAAACAAGCAAGGGGGCACTCATTCATATCCCCTATGCAGGCAAGCCATGACCTTCTGGAACACATCTGTAACTTATCAAGTTCATCTGCAAGCACAGTCTGCCAGGAAAGAAAAATACTCTGGCAGACGATCTAAGCAGAAATATCATGGACCCTCACGAATGGAAATTGAATCCACAAATCTTCAGCATGGTAACGCAAAAATGGGGATGCCCAGACATAGATCTTTTTGCCTCCCCACTAAATTGCCAACTCCAAAAATTCTGCACAAGGACTTATCACACACAAGCATGGAAAGTGGATGCTCTCTCATTCAGCTGGAAAAACCTAAAAGTTTATGCCTTCCCACCACTGCCTCTCCTTTCAGAGGTACTCCTAAAAGCCAGACAAGAAAAAACACAGATGATCCTGATTGCTCCAGACTGGCCACGCCAGCACTGGTACCCAATCTTAAAGAACTTAACTCAAGGCCCACCATGGATTTTGCCTCAAATTCCACACCTTCTGACTCAACAAAACAATCACATCCTGCACGGTCAGCTCAAAACCCTAAACCTTGCTGCATAGCAGATTCATTAGTCAAACAGGCAACACCTCTCTCTAAAGCTTTTATGGATGTCATTTTGGAGGCCAGGAGACCTAGCACCAGGAAAGCTTACTCAGAAAAATGGAAGAGATTCTGCACATGGAACCAGGCTTAAAGCCTTGACCCTCTTGTCCCAAACATTCCTCAGATTTTACAATACTTAACTGAGATGCTGGACAAAGGCCTATCCTTCTCATAAGTTAAGATCCACGCCTCTGCCATTTCAGCACATTACAACACGGATCCTCCTTTATTCTCTCATCCCTTGATAAAGCAGTACCTCAGAGGGGCTAAAAACATAAGACCGCCCCAGAGAGCACCAACACCAACTTGGGACCTCAATTTTGTTTTGGAAAAACTGACCCTGCCACCTTTTGAGCCAGCCAATACAGCTGATCTAAAATTTTTATCCTGGAAAACAGCTCTGCTCCTGGCAGTAACTTCAGCACGAAGAGTCTCAGAGCTGCAGGCATTAATGGCAGTGGAACCTTTTATAATTTTTCATCAGGACAGGGTTTCTTTAAGGACAAACCCTACCTTTATGCCAAAGGTGGTATCTAGTGTGGCTCTTAACCAAACCATCCATTTGCCAACTTTTTATCCAAACCCCCAGAATAAAGGGGAAAAACTTCTGCACTCTTTGGACATACACAGGCAGCTATGCTTCTACTTGGACAAAACAAAAGCTTTCAGGAAAACTGAGCAACTGTTTGTAGCATATGCTGCAGGATCACAGGGCAAGGCTATCTCAAAGCAGACTATCTCCAAATGGATAGGACACAGTATTCATTACTGCTACACACAGTATGGAAAATCAGTCCCTAATAGCATTAGGCCACATTCCACCAGGGCAACAGCCACTTCAACAGCCTTTCTCAGAGGAGTACCTACCAAGGAAATTTTGGAGGCTGCAACTTGGAGTTCAGTGCACACCTTTACCAAGCATTACCACTAGCCTCTTTACTCTAAATCCAGAGCAGGATTTGCCACTGCAGTCCTGCAGGGCCTCATAGCCAATCCTAACTCTTTATAGACCAGCCACCCAACTTTAGCTTTGGGATTCTACCCAAGTTTAATGACTGCAGCAGTGTAACACGATGAACATAGTACAGTTTTGTACCTACCATAAATGTAGATGTTCGAGTGTTCACTCTGCTGCAGTCCAGGTTACCCTCCCTCCATCCCCTCTGTCCTAGCTGGACTTATCTATACCTTTCTGTCCTATAAAACCTTTGTGATTTATTTGCTTGTAACTGAAGGTATTGCTATTATTTTATATATATATTTCTTATAAGCAGTATGTATTGCCTACCTACTTGAGGGCACCTGACATCTGGGGCAAGAAAAACTGAAGAAAATGGCGTCAGATGCATCTTGTATACCCCTGGCGCACTGACGTCAGGGAAGAAGAGACAGCAACAGACGCCGGACCAAGACTTTGGAACTCTGGCCGACTGCGGGACCGCCTGACGACAGGATAACCCAAGTGTAATGACTGCAGCAGTGTGAACACTCGAACATCTACATTTATGGTAGGTACAAAACTGTACTTTACTCTCATTCCCTGCCTGCAGCAGGAGTTTCAATGGTGGGCGAAGGCCTGTCACCAGAACAAGGGACAGCCATTCACTCTACCCCCAGCCACACAGACATTAACAACGGATGCATCGGATTATGCTTGGGGAGCCCACATGGCAGGAAGATGCATTTAAGGCACATGGGCCGCAAACCAAATGCATCTACATATCAATCAAAAAGAGATGCTAGCTGTTCAAAATGCCCTGACAGCCTTCAAGGACCAACTTCATCCGGGTCAACTACTGATAGACAGACCATGGTCATGTGGTATATAAACAAGCAGGGAGGCACTCATTCTTACCACCTTTGCAGACTAGCCATGACTTTGTGGGACACAGCATTGACTTAACCAAGTTCATCTGCAGGCACAATTCCTGCCAGGAAAGATAAATACTCTAGCAGACGAACTAAGCAGAAACCTCATGGATCCCCACGAGTGGAAGTTGGATCCACAAGTCTTCAGCATGGTAACAAGGAAATGGGGATGCCCAGACATAGATCTATTTGCCTCACCTCACAACTGCCAACTAAAGAGATTCTGTACAAGGACTTATCACAGACAAGTATGGAAAGTGGATGCCCTATCTTTCAGCTGGAAAAACTTAACAGTATGTGCCTTTCCTCCTCTGCCTCTCCTCCACAAGGTACTCCTAAAGGTCAGACAGGAGAAGCCAAAAATGATACTGATTGCCCCAGACTGGCCACGCCAGTATTGGTATCCAATCCTAAGGAACTTGTCTCAATGACCAGCCTGGACCTTACCTCAAGTGCCTCATCTACTGTCCCAGCAGAACAATCAGATCCTGCACAGCCAACTCAAGACCTTAAATCTGGCAGCATGGCGGATAATGTAGTCATACAAAACACACCTCTCACTAAAGCGGTGATGGATGTCATTTTGGAGGCCTAGTACTAGAAAATCCTATGCTGGAAAATGGAAGAGATTCTGTGCTTGGAACGAGGCACAAGGAATTGACACAGCTGCACCAAATATTCCTCAGATTCTGCAATACTTGACTGAGATGCTGGACATAGGCCTATCCTTCTCATCTATACAAATTCATGCCTCTGCCATTTTGGCTCATTACAATACAGAGCCACCAATCTTTTTTCATCCTTTATTAAGGCAGTACCTCAGAGGGGCCAAAAATTTAAGGCCTCCAAGGAGATCACCAATACCTGCATGGGACCTCAACTATGTCTTGGAAAAACTCACCCTGCCTCCTTTTGAGCCAGCCGCTGCAGCTGATATAAAGTTTTTATCTTGGAAAACAGCTCTGCCCCTAGCAATAACTTCTGCAAGACGAGTCTCAGAGCTACAGGCACTCATGGCTGTGGAACCTTTTATCATTTTTTATCCAGACAGGGTTTCTCTGAGGACAAACCTGACATTTATGCCTAAGGTAGTGTCCAGTGTGGCCCTTAACCAAACTGTTTATCTGCCTACCTTTTATCCAAACCCACAGAATAAGGGGAAGAGAATTCTGCATTCTTTGGACATACACAGATGGCTACGCTTGTATTTGAACAGAACTAAAGCTTTCAGAAAGACAGAGCAATTACTAGTTGCATATGCTGCAGGATCACAAGGAAAGGCCATCTCAAAGCAGACTATTTCAAAGTGGATAGGCCACTGCATTCGTTTCTGCTATTCACAACATGGCAAGCCAGTACCTAAGGGCATTAGGCCACATTCAACCAGAGCAGCAGCCACTTCAGCAGCCTTCCTCAGGAGAGTACCACCCAAAGACATTTTAGAGGCTGCTACTTGGAGTTCAGTGCACACCTTCACAAAGCACCATCACCTACCACTCTACTCTAAATCCAGGGCAGGCTTTGCCACTGCAGTTCTGCAGGGCCTAATAGCCGCTCCTAATGCTATTTAGCTCCAGCCTCCCAACCTTAGCTTTGGGATTCAGCCCAATTGTAATGACTGCAACAGTGAAATACGAAGAACATAGTACAGTTGTGTACACTTACCATAAATGTAGATGTTTGAGTGTATTCACTGTTGCAGTCCAGGTTACCCACCCGGCATCCCCCATTCCTTTGCTGGAACTTATCTGTACTTCTCTATTCTATACAACCTATGTGGTGTATTTGCTTGTAGATGAAGGCAAAATATTTACTTTGGTGCATGCATGTTTTATTGACATATTTTTAGCCTACCCTTTTGGGGGTACCTGACATCTGGGGCAAAAAAAAACTGAAGAAAATGGCATCGGCTGCATCTTTTATACCCCTGGCACACTGACGTCAGGGAAGAGGCTACAGCAACCGACGCCGGACCTAGACTTTGGAATTCAGGCCGACTGAGGGTAGCCTGCCAGCAGGATAACCCAATTGTAATGACTGCAACAGTGAATACACTCGAACATCTACATTTATGGTAAGTGTACACAACTGTACTTTTTTTCTCAAAATTGGTGCATTATAACCCAGGACAAGTGGGTTCTAAATGTAGTGTCGCAAGGCTACAAGTTCCATTTCCATACCCTGCCAAAGGCAAACGGATGGCCAGATCTGCCAAAAAATCAATGAGCAGAGGCACAAAAACAAGTCTCATCCCTCTTGGATATGAGGGCCATTCAGCAAGTGCCAGAGCAAGAGCGGGGACAAGGATTTTACTCAAAACTGTTCTTGGTACCCAGAAAGGACAAGGCCTGGAGGCCAATACTGGACCTATCGATTCTGACCACATTCCTAGATATTCCAAAATTCAGAGGCCTAGTACTGGAAAATCCTATGCTGGAAAATGGAAGAGATTCTGTGCTTGGAACCAGGCACAAGGAACAGATACAGCTGTGCCAAATATTCCTCAGATTTTACAATACTTAACTGAGATGCTGGACAAAGGCCGATCTTTCTCATCTATTAAAATTCATGTCTCTGCCATTTCGGCTCATTACAATACAGAGCCACCAATCTTTTCTCATCCCTTATTAAAACAGTACCTCAGAGGAGCCAAAAATTCAAGGCCTCCAAGGAGATCACCAATGCCTGCATGGGACCTAAACTATGTCTTGGAAAAACTCACCCTGCCTCCTTTTGAGCCAGCTGCTACTGCTGATATAAGGTTTTTATCTTGGAAAACAGCTCTGCTCCTAGCAATAACTTCTGCAAGACGAGTTTCAGAGCTACAGGCACTCATGGCTGTGGAACATTTCATCATTTTTTATCCGGACAGTGTCTCCCTGAGGACAAACCCAACATTTATGCCTAAAGTGGTGTCTATTGTAGCTCTTAACCAAACCATTCATCTGCCAACTTTTTATCCAAATCCACAGAACAAGGGGGAAAAGAATTCTGCATTCTTTGGACGTACACAAACAGCTTAGATTCTACTTGGACAGAACCAAATTGTTCAGAAAGACAGAGCAATTACTAGTGGCATATGCTGCAGGATCACAAGGAAAGGCTATCTCAAAGCAGACTATTTCAAAGTGAATAGGCCACTGCATTAGTTTCTGCTACTTATGCCATGGCAAGCCAGTGCCTAAGGGCATTAGGCCACATTCCACCAGAGCTGCAGCCACTTCAGCAGCCTTTCTCAGGGGAGTACCAACTAAAGACATTTTAGAGGCAGCTACGTGGAGTTCAGTGCACACCTTTACAAAGCACTATCATCTGCCACTCTACTCTAAATCCAGGGCAGGCTTTGCCACTGCAGTTCTGCAGGGTCTCATAGCCGCTCCCAATGCTGTTTAGCTCCAGCCTCCCAACCATAGCTTTGGGAATCTACCCAAATGTAATGACTGCAACAGTAAAACATGAAGAACATAGTACAGTTGTGTACACTTATCATAAATACCATAAATGTAGATGTTTGAGTGTATTCACTGTTGCAGTCCAGGTTACCCACCCGCCATCCCCCCTTTTTCTTCTGATGGAATCTATCTTTCCTTCTTTGATTTATACAACCTATGTGGTGTATTTGCTTGTGGATGAAGGTGAAGTTTATATTGCTGCATGTAATTTTATATATACATATAAATTTTGGCTACTCTTTTATGGGGCACCTGACATCTGGGGCAAGAAAAATGGCGTCTGCTGCTTCTTTTATACCCCTGACGACCTGACGTCAGGGAAGGGGCGACGACAGCCGACGCAGGACCCAAGACTTTGGAATTCAGGCCGACTGAGGGCAACCTGCCAGCAGGATTACCCAAATGTAATGACTGCAACAGTGAATACACTCTTAACATCTACATTTATGGTAAGTGTACACAACTGTACTATATATGTTCGTTCAATCCTGTTTTTTTATTAGCTTCCAGGGTGATCTACCACCATAACTCCTTATATTCAATAGTTTCTTCCCATAGACCACCCCGGGAATCCACCTTCTCCAAGATGAAAAATAAGTAATGGGCATTGTCACATTCTTGTCTATGCTTGTATAGGGCATTGCTGTCTTTTTTATTTTGTATGTCATATGTGTGTTCATATATATTTTTTTTAACTTCCGTTCCGTTTTGCCTATATAGAATGCATCACAGGACTGACAGCCAAGTACACAAGCCCACTGGTTTCACAATTTGTAAATTCCTTGCTTTCCACCAACCTGTTTCTACACTGCAAAAAATGCTCTCTTTATTGTAAACATTGGCACATTGAGAACAATGTCTACACTTATAAGTTCCTTTCCTCTTTTTATTCCTGACAATCCCATATTCATAACTAGATTTCAATAAATGTTTCAAATTCCTGGAATTTTTATAGACAATTTTAATTCTTTCCATGTTTATTTTGTCCAAGTCGGTGAGGGCTAAAAACCTATCCCATTTATTGTTTACAATCCCCCTCACCATAGTGGAACTAACATTAAATTCCAATATTAAAGCCTTATCAAAATTTTCCACATAGTCAGGATTTATATATTTAGTGGCTATACCATCCCTTATATCTTTACCTAAAATAGGTTGGTATTTATCTACTCTACATTCCAAGACCTCTTTTTCCACCTCGTCCAACAAATAATCTGGGTAATTCCTTTTTTTAAACATTTTTCTTAATTCCATTTCTCTATCAAAATCTTCGTTGTTAGATGTCATCCTACAGCCTCTAATGTATTGTCCTTTAACTATATTTTTCTTATAATGCTAAGGATGAGCATTTTCAAATTGTAGGTTGGAAGTGGAGTATGTTGGTTTTCTGAAAACCTTAGAATTAATCATATCGTTTTGCTTGTATATTTCCACGTCTAGGTACTGCAAGGTCTCATTACTGATGTAAATTGTAAGTAGTTTGTACTTTTATTAAGATGTTGTTGTTGTCTTTTGGCTTTTCCCGGTTAGGGGTCGGCACAGCGGAACTCTGGGCCACTAATGATTGGCAGTAGATTTTCACGAACGCCGAGGTGCCAGCTCGACGTTCAACCTTCATTGAAGGCACGCTCATTTACACATGCCTTTCGAACGCCCACCCAACCGCGGGGAGGACATGCAGACTCCACACAGAAGGCACTCCAGCCGAGAATCGAACGGGAGAACCTCTTGCTGTGTGGCAACAACGCTACTGTTGCACCACTATAATAATCTATGAAATTGACCAATTCACTTTCTGGAGCCACCCATAAAATTACTATGTCTTGCAGAAATCTTTTATAAAGAATCCAATTCTCCTTGTATATAGAATCCACCACATACGTTTCCTCCCATCTAGCCAAAACTAAATTTGCGTATGTGGGGGCACAAGCTGCGCCCATCGCTATGCCCTGAATCTGGTGAAAGAATTCACCTTTAAAACACACAGTTATATTTCAAAACCAGGTCCAAAAGTTGCATAGCAACCAATTTTTCATGTAGGGACAAGTAATTCTCTCCACAAACAATTTCTTCTAAACCACTTAGGCCTTCCCTATGAGGTATAGAGGAAAACAGATCCACTATGTCAGTGGTTAAAAAAGATAAAGCTTTATTATATTTGTCCTGACTCAGACACCTTAAAAAATCCCAAGAATCCTTTAAAATATTCTTTATTTCTAACCACAGGCCCTTTAACTTACTATCCACATACTTAGCAAGGGGCAATGTTTTGGATCCATTAGCTGATACAGTGGGCCTTAAAGGGGGGGGCACTTTCCATTTTTGTGTGTCTTTGGGATCCCAAAAATAGCTATTCTAGGTTTTTCTACTTTAAGATAATGGTAAGTTCTTTGGTCAATAGAGCTTTCGACAAAAAGGTCCTCTAAAATCGTATCTGTTCTTCGCTATGCAATATTTATCTCATTCCTGGATACGGTTACATATTTAGTGGAGTCCCTTAGAATGTCATTCATTTTTCCATCATAAATGAGATCATTCATAAGGACCATACCCCCCACCCTTGTCCGGTTTCATGATTCTTAAATTTGTGTCAGCTCATGTAGAACATTAATTTCTGCTGGGTCTAAATTCCTTCTATATCTCACTTTATCATAGTTTTTTCTAATTTCTTTTTCAACTACACCTTCAAAGTTTTTAATTATTGGGTGCAAAGGTGAATTATAAATACGTTTTCTTGCTAGTCCTTCACGTTTCACTTTAAGGTCCTGATCAAACAATATTTGAAAATTGATTTCTCTTGTGAAGACCTTTATATCCATTAATATTTTGGCCAAGTCCCCTGTCTTAGGGGTGTAAATTTAATCCCCTTAGGTAGAAGTCTAAAATGATCCTTTGTCAAAGTTACAGAATTAAAATTATAAATAACTAAAATCTTCGTATATGTATCTAAAGGAATTATCCAGGTCCTGTTTAATCTCAGTCACTTCTAAGTCAGGGTGGGTGGTATTATTTAATACCCCCCCCCAAAAAAATTTGAAAACTGTTGCTGTTGGTATTCTGTCTTGTTTCTAATTCTGTCTGATCTACGTAATGGGGTGTACTCAGAAATATCATCTAGTTCCGACACTAATTCACCTACTCTTGTTGGCTCATCATTAGTATTATTTTTCCACTCCCCATTATTATTCCTTTCCCAAAATCTGTCTCCAGACTTCGGTTTCGGATAACTAGTATTATTTTTATATTCTATAATATCACGCTCTAATTTCTTAATTTTTCTTTTAATCAGGTCAATTACATTGACCATCCACTTCCTTTTGAATACTGTGATACTTTTCCTTTTCAGCAGGGATAGTGAACATTAAATCATTTTTGATACATTCCTTCACAGTCTCTGTTTCACTCATAAGTTTCCCCTTCACTCTATTGTTCTCCTCAATAATACAGTTTAATATATCAAGCCCACATTTGTTAAATATTTTTATCAAATCTTGGTGAAAAACACTGCCTGGAACCACATTGTTAAGATACTTCCAAATTCTTAGTCCCTTAGGCACTATACTTTGAGAGATGCATTCTTTAAGGTAACTATTTTCAATATCAATGCTTTTGCATTTAAAAATCAGTCTTTCCAGTTTATAAAGCAAATTCTTAAAATTGTCCGTTTTAGATCCCTACATAATAGTTCTGTTTTTGAAATTGGAGGAAAAACTAACCTGGAGCCATTCATTAAACTCTACCTGTTTAGTGTTACTCCTGAGATCCGGATTCTGTTTCTCTTGTCCAGGTGAGCCAGGAGACACTCTGCTCTCAGAGTTATTTTCTCCCTCCGTAGGTCTCAAAATCCTAGGGGTTTGGTGAAAACATTGTTCATTACTGTCCAACCCATCCCCTCGCCAGACAGCTTCCCTGTTGTCTCGGTTTCCCTCAGGAGCTGTTTTTTCACGCTGTTTCACTCTGTAGTTACTGGACATTTCCTGGCTCCGCCCCTCATGCGTAGTAGATACCAACTGCACCATTGATTCGCTGAGGGGCATAAGCAGATCGCTCAACTGTGTTAACTGGCTAATCAACTTTCTTGCTTGGCCCAGCCCCTCCTTACAGTTACTTTCCATTGCCTCTCCGCTCATTTCACCATCCATGATAGGAAAATCCATTAGTAAATGAAGAAACACACACCAAGTGGGCTCAGAACTCCACCAATAAATCCCACACGAAAGGTGAAACAATGAAGCTCTGAGAGGAACCGTGAAAAACAAAGGTTTAATGCACAAAACACCATAAACGCTCACAAAAATACGTTTTCGTTTAACATGCACTTCATCAGATGTAGGCTTGGATAAAACCACAAGAAACCAACAAAAAAACAAAAAACAGTCTTAAAAAAGACTATACGATGAAAAACAACAATGATTCTAGTTGGAAAATATATTACTGAAACATGTCTTAGCGCCTCGGATAAAACCACCCCTATTTAAACAATCTCCCTTTACAAATCTACCAATAGGAAACAAATCAATTTCATACAACTTGAACCAACAAGTAAAAACATATACACTCATTTCATACATATCCCAGATGAAGATACAATATTTTCCTTTTACTGAATAAAAACACAAGACATAATGCTTAAAACTAAATATTTGTTTGAAACCCATTAAAATCCATTACAAAATAATGTTACCCAACATATATATGATTATTTAAAACATTTGATATAAAATAGGTACATTTAATGTTTGACAAAGGGATTTGGCCCCATCTTGTGGATTATTTTGGAAATGCAACACACTTGAATGTCAAAAAAGGAAGAATAAAAATGTATGTAAATGGATGTAAATGCAATCTCCAAATACAAAAACAATTTAAAAGTTTAAAAACTTAAAAATGCTTAAATATGTTTAAAACTACAATATTTATGGTCTCCACCGCATCTTAAATGATTCTACTTGTACTTTAGCTGCTCTTCGTTTCAGAAGGGAACTTATGGATATATGTTCGTTCAATCCTGTTTTTTTATTAGCTTCCAGGGTGATCTGCCATAACTCCTTATATTCAATAGTTTCTTCCCTTAGACCACCCTGGGAATTTTTATCCACCTTCTCCAAGATGAAAAATAAGTAATGGGCATTGTCACATTCTTGGCTATGCTTGTATAGAGCATTGGTGTCTTTTTTTTATTTTGTATGTCATGTGTGTGTTCGTATATACTTTTTCTCAACTTCCGTTCTGTTTTACCTATATAAAATGCATCACAGGACTGACACTTAGCCAAGTACACAAGTCCACTGGTGTCACAATTTGTAAAGTCCTTACTTTCCACCAGCCTGTTTCTACACTGCAAAAAAATGCTCTCTTTGTTCTCAATGTGCCACTGTTTAAAATAATGTCCACACTTAAAAGTTCCTTTCCTCTTTTTATTCCTGACAATCCCATATTCATAACTAGATTCCAGTAAATTTTTCAAATTCCTGGAATTTTTATAGACATTGATACAAACATTAAATGTACATCTTTTATATCAAATGTTTTAAATAATCATATATATGTAGGGTAACATTATTTTTTAATGGATTTTAATGGGTTTCAAACATGTTTTGTTTTAAGCATTATGTCTTGTGTTTTTATTCAGTAAAAGGAAAGTATTATATCTGGTTCTGGGATATGTATGAAATGAGTGCATATGTTTTTAGTTGTTGGTTCAAGTTGTATTAATTAATTAATTGATTTGTTTCCTGTTGGTAGATTTGTAAAGGGAGATTGTTTAAATAGGGGTGGTTTTATTCAAGCCTACATCTGATGAATTGTATGTTAAAGGAAAACGTATTTTTGTGAGCGTTTATGGTGTTTTGTGCATTAAACTTTTGGTTTTTACATTCCTCTCAGAGCTTCATTGATGTTCTTCGTGTTTCACTGTTGCAGTCATTACGTTTGGGTTATCTGCTTGCAGTAACTCTGTCGGCCTGATTAACAAAGTCTTGGGTCCTGCGTCGGTTGCTGTCCCTTCTTCCATGATGTCAGGTCGTCAGGGGTATAAAACATGGAGCCGACGCCATTACAGCAGTCTTTCTTGCCAGTGCCGGTCGGCAGACTCCTGAAATTTTCATTTTCTAGTTTCGGAACCAAAGTCTTCAACTAAAGCCAAGTACCCCGTTGGGGAAACCTTTTCTTGCTCCTTACCGATGTTCGTAAAAGTTAATAATTGCATTACTTGTGGAAAGCAAATACCTCATAAAGATTTTCATTCGTACCGTATTCCTTGCCTAGGCCCCTGACCATGACGTACCTTGCTGCATCACTGTCCGTTGTCGGCATATTTTTGCCTCTAAATATTTCGGTTCTCAGTTTAATTATGCAGAAATGTCGGTTAACCAACCGACTACCGGGATTTCAAAAAAACGCAAAGATAAAGACAGAGAGAGGCCGCCGAGGTCCAAAGCTGCGGGCGACGCTTCTACTAAGCCAGTCGCCAGTTCACCAGTACTCAGTGAGGTGCTTTCGCAGCCCGATGCATGCTACTTCTGATTCACAGGTCTCTACTGAGACCCATTCGGTGTCCGGTTTGCCGCGAGATGCTTCAACTATGGAACCCGCGGATGTCTCTACCTTGGATGGGTCCAGAGCCGCTGTGCAGGCACCGGCTTCTGAGGGTGTATTCAGGCCTACAGACTTGCATATTAAACAGACACCTCCTTCTTCATTTAGGTATAAATCTCGAACCATGCCTAAAAAAAGACTCCCAGGTCGCATGCTCAGGCCTCTATGCCTAAAAAACAAATGATAAGAATGGCTGAAGATCTTATAACTCTAATCAGGGGAAGCCAACCTCCCCCTTCTAAGATACCTAGGACTGAAGCTGTTTATGAATCGTCTGACCAGGATTCTGATTTTTCTGATTCTTCTGATCTGGATTTGCCCTTATCTACTTATGAAGATTCTGATGCAGAGGACTCTATTCCCTCTGCTTCCCCTCCAGAGGATTTTTCTTTTGGTGAAACCTTACATACTCTAAGGGAGCATTTCCACTGGGAAAGCCAGGATTTTTCTGATTCAAAAAAAAGGATTAAGGATTTCTTACTCCTGCCTCACCATAGGCCTTTAGCTATTCCTCCTGTACTAGACAATGTTGATGATGCTTTTTCGGAATCTAGTTTGGCACCTGATTCTTTGCCTCCTGCTCCCAGAACACCTGACAGATATTACAGGGTTCCTGATTTACACAAGTTCTTTTTTAAAAATCCTGTTGCGGATCCAGAGACTATTTCACAGGGACCCAAGGGCATTAAAGCTTCTATTGCTAAAAATCCTACCCCTTCTGATAGAGACTCCAGGGCGCTGGACAGATTGGGTAAGAAGGTATACACTTCCACAACCTTGGTCATTAGGACTTTAAACTGCCAGTTTCATATGTTAAAGTATCAGCAACATGTTATTGGATTGCTTAAACAGAAAATGATGTTGATTCCTGACTGTGCAGAAAGTAAAGAATTACAGGATTTAATGCATTCTGCTGAACAGGTTGGAAAACATACTTTGCAATGTGGATTTGATTCATTAGAGGCCTCTTGCAGGGCTACTGTTACTGGGTCTGTTGTCAGAAGGCATGCTTGGCTTAAGGAGCAATCTTTGTCTGATCATGTTAAAGCTAAATTGTTGGATGCTCCATTAAATCAGGACCGCCTGTTTGGCAACTAGGCTGAGGAAGTTCTTAAAAAACATGAATATCCTGAACGTGACCAATAAGTGTTCCAACTCCTTCAAATAGTGATGAAATTTATTCCAAACACATGAAACACGGCACTAACATAAAAACGGTACTGACATAAAAAAATAATACGAAAAGCCCCCTCAGATCCGACTGGTCCCTCGAATCCGTCGTGGGGTCCTTACTGCCCTCTGATCCATCCAGGCTGTCAGATCCGATGGCTTCCTCGGAGCCTATCCTTATTGAAGACACTGCTTACTATTGATTTCCTGGATCTTACTATTAAGAAAAATACCAAATGTGATTTAATAACAACACTTCACAGAAAAGCTTGTTGGAAGAATGGTATACTCCATTTTAGTAGCTTACATCCACGTCATATTTTTAATAACATAGTAAGGAACCAATTTAATAGGATTCTGAAAATATGTAGTGATCGTTCTGATGCGTTGAAGCTGGTTGATACTCAGAAGGACTATTTTCTAGCTAGGGGTTACCCTATGAAATTAATAGATGATGTGTTGAATTCTATTATAGAAGATACCACACCTCAGCAAATATCCTTTAGATACAAAGTAAAGAGAAATTTTTCACATAAAATACAGTATGACATCAAATATACAAGTGATGTCCAGTTCTTAACTAATATAGTGAAAAATAATTGGAAAATTCTACTATCAGATATGACAGTGTCAGAACTGATTAGTGATAAACCATCATTTAGGTATATGAACTGCCTGAACTTGAAAAGATTATTATGTAAGGAAAAGCTTAACATCACATCCATTGACATTAGGTCACAATGGAAAACAGGAACATTCCCTTGTGGAAAATGCTCGCTTTGTGGGTATATCATTAAGAGAACCAACACCAATGCTTTAGGTGTTGAACTTAATACAAAATGTATGTTTTATGCAACTTGTACTACCAGAAATGTTATTTACTTAGCCACTTGTAACCTCTGTAATTGTTACTATGTGGGCTTAACTTCACGTAGACTAAGAGATAGGATTTACAACCATGTCTACGAGATAAGAAGGAATAGTAATACTAATGCACTGGCTATGCATTGCAATATCTACCCCAAGCATAGCTTTGCTTTTCAAGTGTTACAAATTGTAGATGCAAACAGAAGGGAAGGTGACCTTATGAATACTTTGGAAACCTTCGAACTCAGGTGGATATTAAAGTTGAAAGCCCATATACCACCAGGCCTAAATACAGTTGTCAACATCCGACCTGTTTTATCAGGCCCTACTTGATCTTATTTTGTTACTATCAATATATATATCTTATTGATTAATAGGAGTTAACATTATAGTGGCAATTATGTTGAATTAAATGGCTCTGGATATGACTATATTTATGAATTTGATATATGAGCTTCATGTTCTAATCACATTTGATATATATTGTCTTGATTTCACTAGGTCTATTGTCTTCACTACTTAATCAGATAGCTTTATACCATATTCTCACACATATCTTTTCTACTTTATAAAAAAACTTTGTTGTTACCTTAGTTATTGCTAATAATGTTATTACAATATTATCTTCTGCGATCATGTCTAATGTGAATTTTCATAATGCTTATGTTATTGGTACTGAGTCATTCTGTTACCTCATTTTTATTCAGTACCATAGTTCTAATGACTCAGTTACATTAACCTCATGTAGGTCTATTTTTATTCTGTTCTAAGTGAGAACACCTTTAGAGAGTATCTTTGAACATGTTTCTCTGTCTAAATAAAATGAATTATTGTAAGTTTTGCACAATCAATTTTCAGAGACACGCTATATGTCTATCTTTATCGCATACTAACTAACTGTTTGTTAGATATTAGCCAGTCGCTTATCATAGCGTTATTTGGTGGCACGCAATATGCTAGAAGTGTGTCTGTTAATATAATAATATAATGGAATTATTTTATATTTTGTATATTTTGTTTTTGTATTAATTTAACTAGTACTATTATGATTATGCGCTTTACTAAATAACATAATTTTTCAGATAGCTTTGTGCAATTGAGATGCGCTACTTCATGTTTCTATAAACTAATTTTGGATAAGTGAAACTGTATGATTGATGTAATTCTTATATTTCTGTATCTTTATATTTGCGTTATGTAGTGCAACCATTTTGTGCCAAGTGATATACTTAAGAACGTAGTTGCTTTATTATTCTTTTTGCTCCGTTGTCATCATCTTCACTTTATAGTGATTCTGTACAAACATCTTGGTTTTATCACTAGCCATATATGGGCAACATTTCCTGATCAATGATGTTTTGGGCTAATGGTTTGCTAACTCTAAATTATTTGATTGTGCTTGTTGTAGAACTAAGTGATAATAGCAAGCCTAGTATTGAGCTTTCTAAATATGGGCATAGCTTCCTGCAAGCGCATAATGAAAAATTTAACTAATACTAAGATGAACATGGTGTTAATATTTGATGTTAATTTACCTTTGAAGGACATCTAATTAATGAGCATCAACATTATTTATGTTTTAAAAACTTTTATATCTGTGTTTTTACTGAGTGTTTTTACTGAGTGATGATCAGGTTACTTCATATCTAATCGAATCTGATTGTTCGTGACACTGCTGCTGAATTCTTATCTATGCAACCAAGTAATTTGGCTGTTTAATTAATGACTGTTTTAATTGTTTAATTGAAAGGCAATGCTTTAATATAAAAATGTTCATTTGGTTTTGTAACTTGTAACCTGAGGAAGCGCAATTTATATTGCGTGAAAGCGCTCGTTTTTTGGTCCACAATAAATTCATTTTATTTTATTTTTATTTCGTGGTGGTTTCTACATTTTTTCAGTTTTGTTTAGTGGACATGCTCTCTGAGGCTCAAGCTTCGTTGGAAGATAAGTAAATCCCTTTTTGTATTTTCTTGGGAGAGTTTCTCTCCCTTTCCTACCTTTTGCCTTCTAGTAGCTTTCCTCCCCTCCATTAGCTGGTCCATTCTTTTTTCCCGGGTTCACGCCTTGTTCCCACAGTGGTAGTTCCCCCCCTTTGTTTTTCTCTTTCCCTCTCCTCCCTTACTTGTGTGTGTGTGTGTGCGCCAAGATGTCTGACAAACCCTCTGGTTTCAGATGCTGCTCCTCATGCGGTCGGAAGTTGGCTCCCACCGACACGCATTTATTGCCTAGGAGAGCCCCATTTAGAGGTTGAATGTGATATCTGTGCAGGATTCAACCCCAGGGCTCTCCTAGACCATAGAAATAAGCTTTTACTTAAAGGGCTTGCAAAAGGGAGTCCCCTGGTATCAGGTAACCCATCCAAAGCCCCCTCGGATCCCAAGAGGAAGTCCTGTTCCTCTCGGGACTCTCCTGCAGAAAGGCCGAGGCTCTTGGATCCCAGCTCCTCGGTTGAGTCCAGGCTCTGAGAACCTCGGCTCCCCCCCTCCCCTTGTCAGATCCAAGTCCTCAGAGGCTCTGAGGTCCTTGGATCTGATCAGGTCAAAAGCCCCCTCAGATCCGACTGGTCCCTCGAATCCGTCGTGGGGTCCTTACTGCCCTCTGATCCATCCAGGCTGTCAGATCCGATGGCTTCCTCAGAGCCTATCCTTATTGAAGACACTGCAGCCACTACTAGGAAGTCTGATCCGAGGCAGTCCAGTAGGTCCTCCTCCAGAGACCACAGACCTTTGGCTCTGTCGGACCATTTTTCCATTTCCTCCAGGCCTACCAGAAGTTTGCTCCCTTCAGACATGGATTGGATGATGAGAAGCTTCCTCAAAACCCAAATTGAACTTGGCTTGTTACCATCCCTAGCCACTTGCTGAGAGACTCTTCACGTTCATCAGAACTCCTCTGTCCTCGTCCGACTTGTGCGAGTTTGGTCCTTCAGGGTCAGAGCATACCTAGGGAGAGGCTGTCTGTGTCAGGTAGTGTTTCCATTCCTACACCGCCTTAGTCCCTGGCGGGTTCAACTCCGTTGTCCTTGAAGCTAGTGATGCCTCAGCCCCGAAAGGTCCGTGGGGACAGCGGGTTGGAGGATCCGGGCCAGAGTGTTTAGACCATTCCCTTCCTTTGGGGGCTTCTGCTTTGGACAGCTCTGAACCGATATTGTCTGTGGATGTCGATGTAGTGTTGGGTACCCCTTGGTTTGCCTTACCCAGCGGGGATGAAGGTGGGGCTTCCCCCAGCCTGTCGGGCTTCTGGGCGATAGAGAGGACTGCCTCCAGATGGTTGGCAGCCTCATCCTCAGCTTTGGACCACCCCCATGCTTTGTTCTGCTTTGGCGAGTTCTCATCATCCGTTCAGTGTCAGCCGTCCCGTGACCACCTTCAGAAGGGCATTACCCACATCTGGATACCGTCCTCTTCCAATTCCTCCCCAGAGCCTACGGTGGAGGAGCCTCCCCAGAAGAGGAAGTGCAAGAGGAGGCACTTGAACTCCCGAAGAGTTGCTTGGCTGTTCTGCCCTGGAGGCAGTGGGGGGCTGTATCTCCTTGGCTTGGGCTGCTATTACCTCAGACCAGTGGGTACTAAGCATTGTGTCAGGGGGATACTTCATACCCTTCGATCAGCCCCTTCCAATTCAAAAGTCACTCCTGGACATTTCACCCTGCCAAAGGGAGTTACCTTTTACAGAGTTTCAAGACCTTATTCAAGAAAAGAGCCATCCAGGGGGTCCCCTCAAGACAATGAGGGTATGGAACCTGTTCTTACTTCTTTTTAGTGCCCAAGAAAACCAGGTTCCTGTGTCCTATTCTGGACCTCAGCATTTTGAATTTGTCCGTCAAGAAGTCGAAGTTTTGGATGGTCACTGTTCAGTCCATCCTTTCGCTTCTGCGCAGGGGAGATTGTATGTGCTCTGTGGATCTCAAGGATGTGTGCTGCAACATAAAAGTCAACAGATGCTCTGGGCGATACCTGCGCTTCTGGCTGGGTGCCAATCACTATTAGTTCCGAGCCCTGCCCTTCGGTCTCACCTCAGCCCCCGGGTGTTCACCAAATGTATGGCAATGGTAGCAGCCCATAACCAGCTGCAGGGGTTTCAGGTCTTTCTGTACATGGACGATTGGCTCCTCACGACTCCCACAAGGTATCAACTAGCTCGAGCCACAGGTTACACACTCGGCCTCTTTCGAGACCTGGATAATTGGAATTTGTAGGGGTTCTTCTGGATGTGGTGTCAGAGACTGCAGCTCTTTCCCTGCTCAGAGTGGACACAATTCGGGAACAAGTCCACCTTCTTCTGGATCGGGAGAGTGATGTTCATCGTGTTATCCTGCTGCAATCATCACACTTGGGTTATCCTGTCGTCAGGCGGTCCCGAAGTCGGCCGGAATTCCAAAGTCTTGGTCCGGCGTCAGTTGCTGTTGCTTCTTCCCTGACGTCAGTGCGCCAGGGGTATATATAATTCATCCAACGCCATTTTCTTCAGTCTTTCTTGCCGCGCGGTGCCCGAAGCAGAAGCAGTTCGCAAGTGCCGGTCGGCCGACTCCTGAGATTTACGAAGTCGAATTGCAGATCCAAAGTCTTCAATAAAGCTAAGTACCCTGTTGGGGAAACTTTTCTTGCCTCAGACCGATGTCAGAAAAAGTTAACAATTGTATTTCTTGTGGGAAGCAAATACCTCATAAGGATTTTCATTCTTACTGCATACCTTGCCTAGGCCAAGACCACGACGTCACTAGTTGTCATTTTTGTGCTAGGTTTAATAAGCATACTATAAAAAGACGCTTTGATTTCGCACGACACTACTTCAGTAGAAAATTTAACTACAATATGCCGTCGGAGCAACCGACTACCGGCGTGCACAAAAAACGCAAGAATAAGGACAGGCAGCCTAGACCCAAGCCAGACTCCGAGGCCTCGGCTGGTCCGGTCTCCGGTTCTCCGGTCTTCAGTGAGGCTCCGACGCAGCCCCTGACTACCGCAGACCTGGAACCCGAGACCGCTTCGAAACTTTTGGCGGAAAGTACTAGGCCGACGCAGCCATTTAGTTGAGCCTCTACCGACGACACTGCTGAAAAACATGTCGGTGCTGCAGAAACACCTTCGGTTTCTGAAGGCGTCTTCAGACCGACGACGCTCACCATAAAAACGTATCCTAAGACTAAGGCTCCTATTAAACCTGAAAAGACTTTCAGTCCCCTGTTCAAGGCCCCATGCCTAAGAAACAGATGCTCAAAATGGCTGAAGATTTGATCTCTTTAATCAGGGGTTCCCAACCCCCTCCCGACAAAAGGCCTAGACAAGAGGAAGATTATGCCTCCTCTGAACAAGTTTCTATTTCCTCAGGCTCCTCTAAGGACCAAGATTACTCCTCCCCTTATTAAGATTCTGATGCTGAGGATTCTATTCCCTCAGCTTCTCCTCCTGAAGACTACTCCTTTGGGGAAACTTTACACACTATGAGGGAACATTTTCACTGGGAAGGTCAGGACTACTCTGACTCAAAGAAAAGGCTCAGAGCACAGACCACTTGCCATCCCCCCAGTTTTAGACATTGTGGATGATGTTTACTTAGAATCCAGTTTGAACCCAGATTCTGGCTTACCAAGTTCAGTTACAAGCTCAATTCCTGCCAGGACAAAAGAAAACATTGGCAGACGACCTCAGCAGAAACATCATGGATCCTCATGAGTGGAAACTGGATCCACAAGTATTTGCAATGATAACTCAAAAATGGGGCATTCCAGACATAGACCTGTTTGCCAGTCCTCAAAACTATCAACTAACAAAATTTTGTACAAGGACACTTCACCATCAAGCTTGGAAAGTGGACGCACTCTCATTCAGTTGGAAAAACCTGACAGTATATGCCTTCCCTCCATTGCCTCTCCTCACAAAGGTGCTTCTGAAAGTCAAAAAGGACAGACCACGACTGATACTCATAGCCCCAGACTGGCCACGCCAGCACTGGTACCCACTATTGAGGAATATGGCCCAGGGCCCACCTTGGATCTTACCACAAATTGCCCATTTGCTCACACAGCAAAACAATCAGATTCTTCACAGCCAGCAAAAAACCTTAAATCTGGCTGCATGGCAAATCACCTAAACATCCAGCCAGCTCCTCTTTCCCAAGCAGTTATGGATGTTATTCTGGAAGCTAGGTGGCCCAGCACCAGGAAGACCTATTCGGACAAATGGAAAAGGTTTTGTGCCTGGAACCAAGCTAAAGGCCAAAACACACTTCATCCTCACATGCCTCAGATTCTACAGTATTTAACTGAGATGTTGCACAAAGGACTTTCTTTTTCTTCCATTAAAATCCATGCATCAGCTATTTCAGCCCACTACAACACGGAACCACCCTTATTTTCACATCCACTTCTAAGGCAGTTCCTCAGAGGGGCAAAAAACATTAGGCCCCCCAGGAGAGCACCTACACCAACATGGGACCTAAATTTTGTTCTGGAAAAACTTACGCTACCTCCCTTTGAACCAGCTTTCTCTGCAGAACTACAGTTCCTATCATGGAAGACTGCCCTGTTGTTAGCAATAACTTCAGCTAGAAGAGTCTCAGAGCTGCAGGCACTAATGGCAGTGGAACCTTTCCTAATTTTCTATCAAGACAGAGTTTTTCTACGAACTAATCCTTCCTTCATGCCTAAGGTGGTTTCCAGTGTGTCTTTAAATCAAACCATTCACTTACCCACCTTCTTCCCAAACCCACAGAACAAAGGAGAAAGACTCCTGCATTCCTTGGACATTCACAGGCAACTTCGCTACTACTTGGATAAAACTAAGGCTTTCAGAAAATCTGACCAGCTCTTTGTATCCTATGCTACAGCTTCTCAAGGGAGGGCTATATCAAAACAAACCATTTCCAAATGTATAGGACATTGCATTCGTTTCTGCTATTCCCATCATGGAAAACCAGTTCCTGCTACCATTAGGCCCCACTCTACCAGGGCAACAGCTACATCTACAGCCTTCCTCAGGGGGGTTCCAACCAAGGAGATTTTGGAAGCTGCAACTTGGAGTTCAGTACACGCCTTTACCAAACACTATCACTTACCACTTTACTCTAAGACTAGGGCTGGCTTCGCCACTGCAGTTCTACAGGGCCTTCTAGCCTCATCTAACCCTCTATAACTCCTCCACCCATCCATAGCTTTGGGATTCTACCCAAGTGTGATGACTGCAGCAGGGTAACACGATGTACATAGTACAGTTTTGTACCTACCATAAATGTAGATGTTCGAGTGTACACCCTGCTGCAGTCCAGGTTACCCTCCCTCCATCCCCTCTAGTCTAACTGGCTAAATCTCTACAATACCTTCCTGATGTATTTGCTTATAGCTGGAGGGATTTTGTGTTTGTGCAAAAATTACTTAATATGGTACTAATTACTGACCACCTTTTTGGGGGCACCTGACATCTGGGGCAAGAAAAACTGAAGAAAATGGCGTCGGATGCATTATATATACCCCTGGCGCACTGATGTCAGGGAAGAAGTGACAGCAACCGACGCCGGACCAAGACTTTGGAATTCCGGCCGACTGCGGGGACCGCCTGACGACAGGATAACCCAAGTGTGATGATTGCAGCAGGGTGTACACTCGAACATCTACATTTATGGTAGGAACAAAACTGCACTTTCCTGCCCATCTGATCCTGCAAGCTCTCTGATCCATGGCAGCAATTCAGTTGGTTCCCCTCGCCAGGTATCACATGAGAGTTCTTCGGTGGACTCTTGTGGTGCAGTGTTTGGCTCATCTTCATCCTATGCCCATGGCAGTCAGGTTCTCTCAGGTCTGCCAGCGTCACTTAGCGTGGTGGCTCCAGTCGAAAGACCACCTGCTAGAGGGACCCTTCTGTCTTCCCCAGCCTCAGGCCACGGTGACCATCGACGCTTCCCTGTTGGGGTGGGGGCATTTTCATGGAAGACCGGTCCAAGTCACGTGGTCCCCATCAGAGACCAAGTTGCACATCAGTGTCCTAGAGATGAGAGCAGTCTTTCTCTTGTTCATAGGTTCATACTAGGCTATCTGCCCAAGGGCATTTATAAGCCTAGCCCATAGTTGTGTGGCTTTCACCACCCCTTTAGTTTGAATAAAAACTATGCCTATCATTTTTCTGTGCCTCTGTCAAGCAGTGACACTGAAGTAATCCCTGGGGTATATCTGCGATCTCCCATCCATTGGTCAAGATTCCTCTTGAACAAGGCCAGCGAGGTGCTCTGCCTCACATGTACCGGGATTTTGTTCCACAGCATAGGGAGTCTCTGGGTGATGAATCTGTCCCTCCAGCACATTCTATTTATAACCGTGTCAAGGTTTAAGTCTCCGCCCTTGTGGTTCTGAGGGATCTAGATTTTTGAGGTGAAGCATATTCATCAAATCTGGGTTTGACATGGCCTTATATGTCAGGCACAGGTCACCTCTGAGCAAGCGGTATGAGACTGAATAAAGCTGGAGTTCTTTCAGTCGGGCAGCATAAGACATATTTTGAGACCCTTTATCCTTTTGGTGAGGAACTTTTGGGGCCTTTCAAGCTGCATCAGGTGTCTGGTCAGATACATTCGAACGGGCATTGTACTCAATCATAGGTCTAATGAGTGATGAGTACAGGGGACGATGACCTCCCTTGATCTAGATGTGAATCCCTTCATGATCAGGTGGGCGATATAGAAGGTTTTCCTAACTACTTTAGCAACATGAGTGTCAAACGAAAGACTACTGTCAACTTGGGTCCCCAGATCCCTGATGACTTTTTCTGTGCTCAGTGGATTGTCACCTATATGGTAGCTAGGGGTAACCTTGTTTTTCCGAAGGGTATGACTATGCATTTTTGGCGTTAACTTCAGGCCATGGCTCTGGCACCAGTTATCCGTTTCTGTGAGGCCCTTCTGGAGGATATCTGTGTCAGATGTGTTTTCAACTATGGCCCAGTTTGCAGTCATCTGCAAACTTTGTCAGCCATAACCCTCCTGTGTTTGCTTGTACTTCAGAAAAGTAGATGCCGAACAAGAGTGGACCCAGGACTGAGCCCTGTGGGACACCACTTGTGACAGGCTTTGAGTCTGACATGGCTCCAGCAACTCTGACCCTGTGGGTTCTGTCGCTAGCCAGTTTGCAACCCATCTTGTGATGTATGGGTTTACATTCAAGCTGATGAGTTTTT
Organism: Protopterus annectens; assembly: GCF_019279795.1. Lineage (NCBI taxonomy): Eukaryota > Metazoa > Chordata > Ceratodontiformes > Protopteridae > Protopterus > Protopterus annectens. The sequence continues at coordinate 1,198,156,643 of NC_056745.1, forward strand.
CGATGATACCTGAGTGGGGTATTGTGTCAAGGCCTTTGCCAGGTCGAGGTAGGCTGTATGGACTGCCTTTCCTCATCAATGGCCTTGGTGACTGTCTCGAAAAAGTCAACCAAGTTTAAGAGGCAGGATCTGCCTTTGACAAAGCCAAACTGGGTTGGATCCAAAGTCTGCAAGTTCCCTATGTCTTTATTTATGAGTTCCATTATGATCCTCTCCATGGCTTTGCAGATAAGGCTTGTCAAGCTAATGGGGCGGTAATTTCCAGGGTCTGTGGAGGCACCGCCCTTATGAAGTGGGACCACAGTCGCCGTGCGCCACTCCTTGGATGCGTATCCTGAGGTGAGGCTAAGATTAAACAGCTGTCCTAACTGTGGGTTTAATTCCTCGTTGAGTTCATGAAGCACACAGCCGGGGACACCATCCGGTCCCATGGATGCTGTGTTTTTGCCTTAGTGAGGCAGTTCTCACCTGGGCGTTGGAGATGTTTGGGGGCTACAATCCTCTGGAATAGATATCTCTCCTTTTGGGGAGGGGAGTTTGCACTGAACCTGTCAGCCAGTATGTTAGCAATGTGTGTAGGTTCAGTAATTTTCACATCATTTTGAACTAATTCTGAGCATATCTGGGAGTTTCCTCCTAGGTTTCTAACATAGCTAAAGAAGGCCTTATGATTGTCTTTAGAGTCCTTGGCGATTTTCTCTCAAAATTTGCCTTTGATGATTTTATGAGAGCTCTTAGTTTTTACTTATAATGATCAAAGGTGTCTTACCTTTCAAGGATTTTGCTCTATCTTGTAGTAGCTTCCTCCTTTTGTTGTAGAGCTTGTTTATGGCTGGGGTCCACCAGACTGGACGCTTGCCTTTGGTACAGAGAGTCTTAGTTTTGTTTGGGATTGCCTGATCCATGCAGTCCTGTAGGTGCTGGTAGAAGGCATTTGTAAGTGATTCAGCGGTTTGAGTAATGTTTACCACTGGCTCAGGGGCCTTAAAGGAGACCACACTAGTTTTTAGAAGTGTGAAATCGGCTTTTGAGAAGTTTTTCACTGTGGTCTTTTTGTTTCAGGTGGGGCGGATGAGGACCTCCAGCGAGATTAGTTTATGATCTGATCTCACCAGTGAGGGGTATACTTCCAGTGTTGAACATTTTGATCCCATGTTCGTGATGATGAGATCAAGTATGTTTTCACCTCTTGTGGGGATGGTGACTAGTTGTTCCATGGCATTTGAGTTTATGAACTCCAGGAATCTTTGGGTTAGAGTGTTCGGGCTTGAGTAGTGTTCCCAGTCTATATTAGGGTAGTTGAAGTCACCTAGTATGATGGTGTTTGGAGATATATTTATCCCCTCCAATGTTTTCAGGAAGGCCATGTGAGGTTCCTGAGTTTGAGAGGGTGGCCTGTAACATGCTATAAATTGCAGAGCAGTCTTGCCTATGGTTAATTGCACCTGGATGGTCTCCGATGCATCGTGCGTTGCCACCAACCTTGAGGTGTGGGTGTCCTTTATGAATATGGACACCCCCCCCCTCCTTTCTTGGTGTTGTCCGGATTTTGAGGCGGGCATGATATGAGGTGAAACCTGTTAGTGCTGGGGTGCTCTCAGGAGCCTTGAACCAGGTTTCTGTCACAGCACAGACATCGATGTTCTCCATATTGAGAAGGGCCTCGAGTGCGTGCATCTTGAGATTGAGACTTCTGGCATTGAGCAGCATTACCCTTAGTTTTTTCCTTTTGGTGTTCTAGGGTGGTAGGTTTAGAATTTGAGCCTTGCCTAAAAAGGCACTATGGGGTGGCAAGAGCCTTTGTCAATATCCGAAGCCCAGGGGTGACAGGTGCAAGCCGTCCCTCGAAGCAGCGTGGCTTGTCCAGCATGTCATCCCAGGCAGACAGACATTGGATCCCCTTTGAATGACACCAGAATTTAAGCCAATTATTAAAGCTGATCATCTTATCACTGTATTGTGGCATCATTCTAGGTGAAGGTAGGATACTGCTCAAGGTCAGGGTCATACCTGCCTGGGCTACATAATCAGAGAGCTCCTCGGCGTCCCTTTTCATGTAGTCCAAGGAGGTGCGTCTCAGGTCGTTGACACCAGCGTGGACAATGACTGAGTCGTACTTGTACCTGCTGTTGAGAGACCTGAGTGCTTGCGTTATGTGGCGGATTCTAGCGCCCGACAGGCAGCTTACTGTGACCTTCTCCTTACTCAGTCTGGTGAGCGGGACGTCAGTGTGTCTGACTATGGAATCACCAATGACAAGTGTGTCTGGCATTTTGTTTGGCCTTAAGGGCTGTGACTGTTTGACACTCTGACTGTGTGGTCTATGTGTTGCATGTGTTGGGTTGTGAGGTGGTAGTTGTTTGGGTGTCTGCTTTGGTGGCCTCTGCTGTTTTGGTAAATTTTGATCAGAGCCTCCGAGTATGTCTTTGTGTGAGTATGTGTATGATTTGAAGTTGTGATGGTACCATGTGTGACTGGGTATGTATTGTGTGGGGTTACCTTCTCCTCCTGTCTGGTCTTGCCAGTCCTATGTTGAGAGAGCTCAGCCTCCAGTTTGGCCGTATAGTTGCATCTCGCATGTATTTGTGTTTTGTGGGAGAAGGAGAGGATTGTCTGTGTACATGAGGCAATTGTAACATTGCCTCAATATTCCCAGGTTCACCAGTTGAGCTGGAGAGGACACTAGCAACTGATCCCTCGACATACTAGAAGTAGTAGATAAAGAACTTTCAAAGGACTCCGGGGGAAGTGGGTTTTAGGCTGGTGGGGTACTATCTATAATAAGAGTGCTTTATCAAGGTGCAAGTACTGTAGGAGTAAGTGCTAGGCTTTACAGATAGAGAATAGTCTACTTGGGAATCAAGTAGAGATGAACTTTTCAGTTATAGGATATGCTGGTTAGATCAGCAGTACAGTTTAGCGTGTTTTATAGCAGGGGGCTGAAGGGAGCTAGGAATTGGCCCACTTCCAGAATTATCTCCCTCTTAGGACTGTGGCAGTTCAGACAGATAACATGGCGGTAGTCTGGTACATCAACAAACAGCAGAGAACATAATTGTATCCTCTGTGTAGAGAGGCCATGAGAGTGTGTGAATGGGCAATGTCCTCCAGGCACTTTCTTCTTGCAATGTATATTACTGGCAATTCCAGCGTGTTGGCAGACAGGCTCAGCAGATATTTCCCGAGCCCCTATCAAGTGGTCCCTGAACTAGTCAGTGGCAAGTCAGATTTTCGAACGATAGGGTTTCCCTTGCTGTGATCACTTTGCTTCCCCGATCAATCACAAATGCAGCAAATGCTGTGCACTGATCCCCCCATCGGGGGAGTCATCTAGGGAACCTCTGGTCCACGATTGGCCACCTGGTCTTCTGTACGCCTATCCTCCAACTCCCTTCATTCCCAAAGTCTTACAGAAAGCGCGTCACCTGAAGACTCATCTCATCCTCATTGCCCCTCTTTTGGCCCCATCAAATGTGGTTTTCCCTCCTTTGGTCTCATCTGAACTATCCACCTTGGATATTGGATCCAGCCCAGGATCTCATTTCCCATCCCTGGGGGCTTCCTCTACCCAACCTTCAGTCCCTTCGGCTGACAGCTTGGTACCTCCAGTTCTAGTGATTTTCAGCCAGCTTAAACTGCCTTCTCCTGTAAAGGACATTATCTTAGCCTCCCAAAAACCTTGTACTAAAAAGGTTTATTTCGGCAAATGGAAGAGATTCTCTCTTTGGGCTTGACAGTGTGACATAGATCCATTTTCAGCTTCTATTCCTGACATCTTGTCATTCCTTTCCCCTCCGTTTCAACATGGGGCTAGTTTCTCGATAATTAAACTTCAGTTGGCGTTGGATTCCAATTAAGTGAAAGCCTCACATTTTCTTCTAGATTGTGCAAGGCCTTTCTTAAGGGAGATTTTTGCTCAGGCCTCCTTTTAACTATCCTTCTCCTCCTTGGGATCTTACATTGGTGCTGCAGTCCCTGACACAACCTCCCTTTGAGCCCGTGGCTAAGTGTGATATTAAGATGTTCTTCATGTTTTACTGTTGCAGTCATTACATTTGGGTAATCTGCTGGCAGGTTGCCCTCAGCCGGACTGAATTCCAAAGTCTTGGGTCCTGTGTCAGTTGTGGTTTCCTTTTCCATGATGTCAGGTCGTCAGGGGTATAAAACATGCAGCCGACGCCATTTTCTTTAGTCTTTCTTGCCACGCGGTGCCCGAAGCAGAAGCATTTCGCAAGTGCCGGTTGGCCAACTACTGAAATATTCGAGTTTGAGTTTCAGAACCGAAGTCTTCACTAAAGCTAAGTACTGCGTTGGGGAAACTTTTTTCTTCTTTTTACCGATGTCAGAAAAAGTTAATAATTGTATTACTTGTGGGAAGCAAATGCCTCATAAGGATTTCCATTTATACTGTATTCCTTGCCTAGGCCCTGATCACAATGTACCTGGCTGTCGGTTTTGTGCTAGATTTAACCAACGCACTATTAAGCGTCGGTATATTTTTGCATCAAAGTATTTTGGAAACAGATTTAACTACCCAGAAATGTCGTCGGATAGCAATCTGACTACCGGAGTACATTAAAAACGCAAAGAAATACACAAAGAAAGGCAGTTGAGATCCAAAACCGATGAAGCTTCTCCTAAGCCAGTTGCTGGTTCGCCGATACTCAGTGAGGTTCTTTCGCAGCCCCTGATTACCCACTCACTATCTTCAAGTCGCAGGCCTCTACTGACACCCATGTGGAGTCCGGCATGCTGCAAGATACTCAAGGTATTAGACCGACGGATGTATCTCCCTCGGATGGGTCCAGAGCCGCTGAGCAGGCACCAGCTTCTGAGGGTGTATTCAGACCTCGACATTTGTATAATCAAACTGACGACAGCTGCAAAACCAAAAGTAAAAGCAACTTCTAAAACTAAAAAACCAACGCATGAGCCACGTGCACAGGCCTCTATGCCTAAAAAACAGATGATCACAATGGCTGAAGACCTTATTACCTTAATCAGGGGTACCCATCCCCCTCCTGATAAGAGGCCTAGGCAAGACACCGATTATGAATCTTCAGATCAGGTTTATATTTCTTCTGATTCCTCTTCTGATCAGGAATTTATCTGTACCTCCCTATAAGGATTCTGATGCTGAGGAGTCTATTCCATCTGCATCTCCTCCTGAGGATTATTCATTTGGAGAAACTTTGCATACTTTGAGGGAGCATTTTCACTGGGAGAGTCAAGACTTCTCAGAATCAAAAAAAGGCTCAGGGATTTCATTCTTCTCCCTCAGCGCAGGCCTTTAGCCATTCCCCATTTTAGACATTGTGGATGATGTGTTTACGGAGTCAAGCTTGACTCCTGACTCCTTACCTCCGGCTCCCAGTAAGCCTGACAGATACTACAGGGTCCCTGACTCACATAAATTTTTATTTAGAAACCCTGCTGCTGATCCTGAAATTATTTCACAGGGTCCAAAGGGAGTTATGGCCTCAACAGCAAAAAGTCCTACCCCCTCTGACAGAGATTCAAGGGCACTGGACAGATGGGGAAAAAAGGTTTATACATCTGCAACCTTGCAATCAGGGCCTTAAACTGTCAATTTCATATGCTTAAGTACCAACAACATGTTATGAGATTGCTGAAATAGAAAATGATGTTGATTTCAGAATGTGCAGAAAATAAAGAATTGCAGGAATTATTGCATGCAGCTGAACAAGTTGGAAAGCATACTATGCAATGAGGTTTTGATTCCTTAGAGGCCTCCTCCTGCAGAGCCACAGTTACTGGATCTGTGATTAGGAGGCATGCCTGGTTAAAGGAACAACATTTGCCTGATCATGTTAAAGCTAAATTGCTAGATGCACCTTTACAGCACGATTCTCTGTTTGGTATTAAGGCAGAAGAGGTTTTAAAGAAAATGGAAGACAAAGCTAAGTCTATGCAAACCTTACAAGTGCAGCCACCAAGATTCAGTAGACACTGGCCTACAAAAAATTGGTCCTTTCCTGTGTCAGACAGAGCTCAAAGGGGCAAATGCAGACGCTCTAAGGGTTCCAGATACCAGGCGCAAGATTCATACAGGTCAAAGCAATGGGGTGCTTCCACCTCCTAATCTGGAGGAGATAAAGCGCAGTCCTACAGAAAGCAATCCCAATGACTTACCTCTGCCTACACCAAGCACTTATCTTTTGGCAACACCCATAGGGGGAAAATTAGCACTTTTTGCTCAAAATTGGCAGTTATTAACCCAGGACAAGTGGGTACTAAACATCGTATCACAGGGATAGAGATTCCATTTCCGCACTCTGCCAATGGCAAATGGTTGGCCAGATCTGCCAAAAACTCAATGGGCAGAGGCACAGAAACAGGTTACGTCCTTCATGGATATGAGGGCCATTCAGACAGTACCAGAACAGGAAAAAGGACAAGGTTTTTACTCAATACTGTTCTTGGTACCCAGACAGGACAAGGCCTGGCGGCCAATACTGGATTTATCGATTTTGAACACATACCTGGACATTCCAAAATTCAGATGCTGACTTTGCAGCAACTTCTGCCCATGCTGGGCAAGAATGCTTGGCTGGTGACTTTAGATCTAAAAGAGGCATACATGCATGTCCCAATAAGACAATCGTGCTGAAGATGCCTCAGATTCAAGGCTGGCTTAATGCATTACCAATTCTCTGCACTGCCCTTTGGCTTATCTACTGCGAACAGGGTCTTTACAAAGTGCCTGGCACCAGTAATTGCATTTTGCAGACAAAGTATACAAATATATCCTTATTTGGACGACTGTCTCATTCAAGCAGAGAACAAGGACACTCTTCTTCGGCACCTGCATTTGTGAAAAGGCTTCTAACATGCCTAGGGTACACAATAAACGAAAAGAAATCACAACTGGTACCCTCTCAAAAGATAACATTCCTGGGTGCAAGCTTAAATACAACTGCCCAGACGGCTTACCTCATGCCAGACAAGCAAAGGCAACTGACTACTTACTTCAAACTGATGGCAACAAAAACCCAGTCTTCTGCAAGACAAATTCTGCAGACTCTGGGTTTCATGGCATCCTGCATCCTACTGATTCCATATGCAAGACTGCATATGAGGAAACTTCAATGGTACTTAAAAAGTTTATGGAGTCAACATTCTCACAATCTGGAAACAATGATTCCTCTCATTCCCTGCCTGCAACTGGAGTTTCTATGGTGGGCAAAGGCATGTCACCAAAACATGGGACGGCTATTCACTGTACCCCCTGCCAGCCAAACCATAACAGACGCATCAGATTATGCTTGGGGGGCCCACATGGCAGGAAGATGCATTCAGGGCATATGGTCACCAAGACAAATGCATCTACATATCAACCAGAAAGAGATGCTAGCTGTTCAAAATGCCCTAACAGCCTTCAAGGACTTACTTCATCCAGGGCAACTACTGATAAAGACGGACAACACCACAGTCATGTGGTATATAAACAAGCAAGGGGGCACACACTCATACCCCCTTTGCAGATTAGCCATGGCACTGTGGGACACAGCTTTGACCTACCAAATACATCTTCAAGCTCAATTCCTGCCAGGAAAACAAAAACTGTGGCAGACGATTTAAGCAGAAACCTTATGGATCCTCACGAGTGGAAACTAAATCCACAAGTCTTCAGCATGATAACAGAGAAGTGGGGGAGCCCAGACATGGATCTGTTTGCCTCTCTTCAAAATTATCAGTTGAAAAGATTCTGCACAAGGACTTATCACAGACAAGCATGGAAAGTGGACGCCCTATCCTTCAGTTGGAAAAACCTATCAGTTTATGCCTTTCCTCCTCTGCCTCTTCTCCCCAGGGTCCTCATAAAAGTCAGAAAAGAGAAACCAAAGATGATACTAATTGCCCCAGACTGGCCCCGCCAATACTGGTACCCTATCCTAAGGAACTTGTCTCAATACCCAGCTTGGACCTTGCCTCAAAGACCACAACTACTGTCCCAGCAAAACAATCAGATCCTGCACAATCAACTACAGACTTTGAACCTGGCAGCATGGCTGATAATGTAGTCATTCAAACAACACCTCTCAGTAAAGCTGTGGTGGATGTCATTTTGGAAGCCAGAAGGCTTAGTACTAGAAAATCTTATGCTGACAAATGGAAGAGATTCTGTGCTTGGAATCAAGCACAAGGAACTGATACAGCAGAGCCAAATATTCCTCAGATAATGCAATACTTAACTGAGATGCTTGACAAAGGCCTATCTTTCTCATCAATTAAAATCCATGCCTCTGCCATTTTGGCTCATTACAATACAGAGCCACCAGTCTTTTCTCATCCTTTACTAAAGCAGTGTCTTAGAGGAGCCAAAAATGTAAGGCCTCCTAGAAGATCACCATTGCCTGCATGGGACCTCAATTATGTGTTGGAAAAGCTCACCCTGCCTCCATTTTAACCCCTGCCTCCATTTGAACCAGCTGCTACCGCTGATATAAAGTTCTTATCATGGAAAACAGCTCTGCTACTAGCAATTACTTCAGCAAGAAGAGTTTCAGAGCTACAGGCCCTCATCGCTGTAGAGCCTTTTATCATATTTTACCCAGACAGGATATCTCTGAGGACAAATCCTACTTTTATGCCTAAGGTGGTTTCCATTGTGGCTCTTAACCAAACTATTCATCTGCCAACTTTTTATCCAAATCCTCAGAACAAGGGGGAGTTGATTCTGCATTCCTTGGATGTACACAGACAGCTAAGATTCTACTTAAGCAGGACTAAAGCTCAAAGAAAAACTGAGCAATTACTAGTGACAATATACTGCATGATCAGAAGGCAAGGCTATTTCAGAGCAGACAATTTCAAAGTGGATAAGCCACTGCATTCGTTTCTGCTACTTACACCATGGTAAACCTGTGCCCAAGGGCATTAGGTCTCATTCCACCAGAGCTGCAGCTACTTCAGCAGCCTTTCTAAGGGGAGTTCCAACCAAAGACATTGTAGAGGCTGCTACTTGGAGTTTTGTTCACACCTTTACAAAGCATTATCATTTGCCTCTCCACTCTAAATCCAGGGCAGGCTTTGCCACTGCAGTTCTCCAGGGCCTTATAGCCGTTCCTAATGCTGTTTAGCTCCAGCCTCCCAACCATAGCTTTGGGATTCTACCCAAATGTAATGACTGCAACAGTGAAACACGAAGAACATAGCACAGTTGTGTACACTTGCCATAAATGTAGATGTTCAAGTGTATTCACTGTTGCAGTCCAGGTTACCCTCCCGCCATCCCCCGTCATTCTGGAGTTTATCTTTCCTTCTCCATCTTCTACAATCTATGTGGTGTATTTGCTTGTAGATGAAGGTAAAGTTTACATAGATATATATATTTTTTTATTTTTTTTTTTACTACCTTTTTGGGGGCACCTGACATCGAGGGCAAGAAAAACTAAAGAAAATGGCGTCGGCTGCATGTTTTATACCCCTGACGACCTGACGTCATGGAAGAGGAGACAGCAACCGACGCAGGACCAAAGACTTTGGAATTCCGGCCAACTGAGGGCAACCTACCAGCAGAGTACCCAAATGTAATGACTGCAACAGTGAATACACTTGAACATCTACATTTATAGTAAGTGTACACAACTGTACGTTTCCGTTTTGGAAGATTGCATTTTTGGTGGCTATTGCCTCGGCCAAGAGGATTTCTGAATTGCAGCCTCTCTGCATCAAAGCCCCCTTCATGGTTTTCACAAGGATAGGGTATCTCTGAGCCAATCCTTCTTTCATTCCTAAAGTAGCCTCAGAGGCTAATCTTAATCAGTCAATTCAACTTTTTTCCCAATTTTTCAAACAAGGGGGAGTACAAATTGCATTGCCTGGATGTGCATAGGCAGCTACGTTTCTATTTGAAAAGAACTGAGAATTTTTAAAAATCACATCAACTTTTTGTGGCATACTCTCGGGCCAGGAGAGTTCAGGTCATTTCCAAGGTTTCTCTTTCTCGTTGGATCACTTGTATAACTCACATTTATGAAAGCAATCAAATTGAACTTCCCAGGCCAGTTAAAGCCCATTCTACTAGGTTGATGGCCACTTCTTTGGTCTTCTGGGCAAGGGCTTCCTTGGATGACATCTGTGCTGCTGCTAAGTGGTCAAATCCCCATACCTTTGTAACACATTACAAACTGGACTTGGTATCCAGGGGAAGAGCTTCATTTGGATCTTCTGTGCTCTGGCATGTCCATCCTTGAGACCTCCCAGGGTTGTGGATAGCTGGGGATTCTGACCCATCCGTGATCAATAATGACATGGATAGCATCTGGATAAAGAGTTATGTACTTACCATAACTTGGAATCTGTGCTATCCAGTGTTGTCATTCTTCACGTTCCCACCCTCCTCCCGCCACCTCCTGATGACTGGGGAATTATGGCATAATGGTGTCAATAGTATCCCTGTTCCTTCTTGTGGGCAGTTTCAATGTCCTTAGTTTCTGTCTAGCAAACTTGATCTGAGGATTATGGGTAGCAGGCGATCTTGGGAGGGGAGGAGCTTGAGCTCAGGAGCTGTTGCTTGCACTGCCGGCTTGGTTCCGAGGTTGGATCCAAGGCCCATCCATGATGAATAATGACACTGGATAGCGCACATTCCAAGTTATGGTAAGTACATAACTCATTTTACTTGCACTCAACTTCGGGATCTTGTTTGGCTAGAGCCAAGACCATTTCTACTGCTTTTATTTTTTCTGTAATGCAACTGTTGATGTTATTGATGAGCTGCGTCTTGGTCTTTCATTGATACCTTCTGAGAGACTGTACAGGCTGAGCATTTCTAGGTCCATGTCTCTTTGGGGGGAGAAGTGTCAGCTGTGATGTGTTCCCATAGTGTTGGCCACCCTCCACAAATAGCAAGGGACCAAGTCTTGCTAGTTATAAGACTAACATTATCACCTTTGCTGTTGGTAAGAGCAAACATTCTTTTTTCTTATTTTGTTGGCTGAGTCTGGGAATTTACCTTTTCTCTGCTGTTGTGCATTGTTGGAATTGGTGCATATAATTAGCAGGAGATTTGGGAGTTGCAAGGGGCTTTGCCGTACCTCTCAACCTCTGAGAGCAAGAAATCTGGACAAAGTCATAAATAAAAGTGGGACAAAGGCCCAAAAATATGGAAAATTTTAAAATATTACTCTTACAAACTTAGAAAGTTGATAGAATAACAGGTTTTGCATTAGCATGAATTTTCTGAAGGGTATTAAATCTGAAACTCAAATGTCTGTCATTATTTTCTAACTTGTCTGCAATGATGTCCCACTAATTTGCTGGAAAACCACAGATGTTCTTCGTGTTTCACTGTTGCAGTCATTACATTTGGGGTTATCTACCTGCAAGTAGCCCTCAGCCGGCCTGAATATCAAAGTCTTGGATTCCTGCGTTGGATGCTATCTCTTCTTCCATGACGTCAGGTCATCAGGGGTATAAAACATGCAGTCGATGCCATTACATCAGTCTTTCTTGCCGCGCGGTGCCCAAAGCAGAAGCAGTTCGCAAGTGACGGTTGACGGACTCCTGAAATTTACGTTTTCGAGTTTCAGACCCAGAGTCTTCAAAACAGCTAAGTACCCCGTTGGGGATGTCGGTAAAAGTTAACAATTGTATTACCTGTGGAAAGCAAATACCTCATAAAGATTTTAATTCGTTCTGCATTCCTTGCTTAGGCCTAGACCACGACATCCCCTCGCTGTCGGTTTTGTGCCTTATTCAACCCCTGGACTGTTTGTTGTCCATTTATTTTTGCAGCAAATTATTTTGGTACTCTGTTTAACTATCCAGAAATGGCTTTGGTAAGCCATCCGACTACCGACATTCCTCAAAAAACGTAAAGATAAGGACAGGGACCGCATAGGTCCAAAGCTGCCGATGATGCTTCTGTTAAGCTAGTTGCCAGTTCGCCGGTACTCGGTGAGGTGCTTTCACAGCCCCTGACTGCTACTTCAGATTCGCAGGCTTCTACTGAGACCCATTTGGAGTACTGTATGCCGCGCAATGCTTTTTTGACTATGGAACATGCGGCTGTCTCTACCTTGGATAGGTCCGTAGCCGCTGTGCAGGCACCGGCTTCTGAGGGTGTATTCAGCCCTACTGACTTGCATTTCAAACCAACGCCATCTTCTTCTTCAAGGCCTTAAACTCAACCCACGCCTAGAAAACCAACATCCAAACCACATGGTCATGCCCATATGCCTAAAAAATAAATAAGAATGGCTGAAGACCTTATTACTTTAATTAGGGGAAGCCAGCCTTCCCCTTCTAAGAGACCTAGAACTGATTTTCCTTCTGGTTCTGAAATTTCTGATGCTCATCGTGTTACACTGTTGTAATCATTACCCTTGGGTTATCCTGCTGGCAGGCTACCCTCAGTCAGCCAGAATTCCAGAGTCTAGGTCCGGCGTCGGTTGCTGTCGCCTCTTCCCTGACGTCAGTGCGCCAGGGGTATAAAAGATGCAGCCAACTCCATTTTCTTCAGTCTTTCTTGCCGCGCGGTGCCCGAAGCAAAAGCAATTCGCAAGTGCTGGTCGGCCGACTCCTGAGATTTTCAAATCCGAATTTCAGAACCGAAGTCTTCATTCAAGCTAAGTACCCCCGTTGGGGAAACTTTTTTCTTGCTGCAGACCGATGTCAGAAAAAGTTAACAATTGTATTTTTGTGGGAAGCAAATACCTCATAAGGATTTTCACTCTTACTGTATTCCTTGCTTAGGCCCTGATCACAACGTTGCTAGCTGTCTGTTTTGTGCTAGATTTAACCAATGCACTATCAAGCGTCTGTTCGATTTTGCATTTCATTACTTTGGCTGAAGATTTAATTATATAATGCCGTCGGACCAGCCGACAACCGGAGTTTACAAAAAACGCAAGGACAAGGAAAAGGATAGGCATCCGAGGTCCAAAACCAACGACGAAGCCTCTGCTAGGCCAGTCGCCGGTTCTCAGTGAAGTGCTTTCGCAGCCCCTGGCGCCCACTACCTCAGAGCCACAGGCCACTTCCGACTCCCACTTGGAGCCGACTGGGCCTCTGGATACTCAAGGTATTGGAGACTCGGAAATCATTCCCTCAGATGGGTCCGGAGCCGCTGAGCAGGCATCGGCTTCTGAGGGTGTCTTTAGACCTACACAACTATATATTAAGCCATCTTCAGCTTCAAAGACAAAGATTAAAGCAGCTCTAAAGACAAAGAAACAAGTACAGCATTCTCCTACTCAGACTTCCATGTCTAAAAAACAGATGCTCAAAATGGCCGAAGACCTAATTACTTTGATCAGGGGCTCCCATCCCCTTCCTGATAAGAGGCCTAGGTAAGAGACAGAGTATGATTCTTCTGATCAGGTTTCTATTTCCTCTGATTCCTCTTCTGAACAGGATTACTCCATGCTTCCCTATGAGGATTCTGATGCTGAAGAATCCATTCCTTCAGCCTCTCCTCCTGAGGATTATTCTTTTGGGGAAACCCTGCATACCATGAAGGAGCATTTCCACTGGGAGAGCCAAGATTATTCTGAATCTAAGAAAAGGCTCAGAGACTTTCTGCTACTTCCTCAGCACAGACCACTTGCTATTCCACCTGTTCTAGACATTGTAGATGATGTATTTTCAGAGTCCGGCCTGTCCACTGACTCTTTACCCCCTGCACCTGCTAAGCCAGACAGATACTACAGGGTCCCGGATTCTCATAAATTCCTATATAAAAACCCCGCTGCTGACCCAGAAACTATATCTCAGGGTCCCAAAGGGGTTAAAGTTTCCACTGCAAAAAACCCTGTCCCCTCTGATAGGGATTCTAGGGCTCTAGACAGATGGGGGAAAAAAGTTTACACTTCTGCTACCCTGGCTGTAAGGGCTTTAAATTGTCAGTTTCATATGCTTAAATATCAGCAATATTTAATGTCACTGCTTAAACAGAAATTGTTGACAAATATTGAATGTTCAGAGAACAAGGAATTGCAGGATTTATTGCATGCAGCTGAACAAGTGGGAAAGCATACTTTGCAATGTGGTTATGATTCACTGGAGGCTTCTTGCAGAGCCGCTGTTACAGGTTCTGTTATTAGAAGGCATGCTTGGTTAAAGGAACAGAATCTGCCTGATCATGTTAAAGCAAAATTATTAGATGCACCATTACAGCATGATACTTTGTTTGGTACCAAAGCGGAAGAGGTGTTGAAAAAATGGAGGATAAAGCAAAATCCATGCAGACAGTCAAGGATTTCTTACAGATACAGCCACCCAGGTTTAGCAGGAACTGGCCTTCTAAAAATTCGTCCTTTCCAGTGTCAGACAGACCACAAAGAGGCAGATACAGGCGTCCCAGAGGCAGATCTCAGCCCCAAGGCTCATACAGGCCTAAATAATGGGGTCCTTCTACCTCCAAAAGCGGAGAAGACAAATCACAACCTTACAGGAAACAGTCCCAATGACTTTCCTCTACCAGATCCAAGCACTTTTCTTTTGGCAGCCCCCTTAGGGGGAAAACTAGCACTTTTTTCATCAAATTGGAAAATGGTTACCCAAGACAAATGGGTCCTGAACATAGTGTCCCAAGGCTACAGATTCCATTTTCACACTCTACCAAGGTCAAAAGGTATGCCAGACCTGCCATACAATCAATGGGCAGAGGCACAAAAAACAAATTACAGCCCTCATGGACATGAGGGCCATTCAGCAAGTGCCACAACAAGAGCAGGGGCAAGGATTTTACTCCAGACTTTTTCTAGTACCCAGAAAGGACAAAACCTGGAGACCAATACTGGACCTGTCTATACTAAATACGTTTCTGGAAGTTCCAAAATTCAAGATGTTGACTCTACAGCAGCTACCGCCCATGCTGGGCAAGAAGGCTTGGCTCGTAACTTTGGACCTAAAAGAGGCATTCCTGCATGTCCCAATCAGACAATCTTGCAGAAGATACCTCAGATTCATAAACTGGCTCAATGCATTACCAATTCTCTGCACTGCCCTTTGGCTTATCTACTGCGCTCAGGGTCTTCACAAAATGCCTGGCACCAGTAATTGCTTACTGCAGACAAAGAGGAATCCAAATATATCCCTACTTGGACGACTGCCTAATTCAAGTAGAGAACAAAGACATTCTTCTAAAGCATCTGGCGTTTGTAAAAAGATTACTAATTGGCCTAGGGTACACAGTAAATGAAAATAAATCAAAACCAGTGCCCTCTCAAGAGATAATATTCCTGGGTGCAAGCTTAAATACAACTGCCCAGATGGCTTATCTCATGCCAGACAAACAAAAGCAACTGACTACTTACTTCAAGAAATTGGCAACAAAAACTCACTTATCTGCAAGGAAAATCCTGCAGGCCTTGGGTTTCATAGCATCCTGCATTCTACTAATTCCATATGCCAGACTGCATATGAGGAAACTACAATGGTATCTAAAAAGTGTTTGGACTCAGCATTACCACAGCCTGGAGAGTGTAATTGCACTAATTCCCTGGCTGCAACAGGAGTTTCAATGGTGGGCAGAAGCCTGTCACCACAACAAGGGTCTGCCATTCAATTTACCCACAGCCAGACAGACACTGACAACGGATGCATCAGATTATGCCTGGGGGGCCCATATGGCAGGAAAATGTATTCAGGGCACATGGCCTGCAAACAGATGCATCTCCACATCAGTCAAAGAGATGCTAGCTGTTCAAAATGCCCTGACAGCTTTCAAGGACCTGCTTCATCCAGGACAGTTCTGCTAAAGACAGACAACACTATGGTCATGTGGTACATAAACAAGCAGGGAGGTACACATTCCTACCCCCTCTGCAGATGAGCAATGACCTTATGGGACACAGCATTGGCTTTTCAAGTTCACCTGCAAGCACAATTCCTGCCAGGAAAAACAAATACTCTGACAGACGAACTAAGCAGAAATCCCCATGAATGGAAACTGGATCCACAAGTCCTCAGCATGATAATAGGGAAATGGGGATGCCCAGACATAGATCTATTTGCCTCCCCTCACAACTGCCAATTGCAGAGATTTTGCACAAGGATTTATCACAAGCAAGCATGGAAAGTAGACGCCCTATCCTTCAGCTGGAAAAATCTAACGGTATATGCTTTTCCCCCACTGCCTGTCCTTCCCAGGGTACTCTAAAGGTCAGACAAGAGAAGCCAAAAATGATACTGATTGCACCAGACTGGCCACGCCAGCACTGGTACTCAATCCTAAAGAGCTTGTCTCAAGGTTCAGCATGGATATTGCCTCAAACTTCTCACTTGCTGACCCAACAAAACAATCAGATCCTGCACAGCCAACTCAGGACCTTAAATCTGGCAGCATGGCGGAGAATGTAGCCATTCAGAACACTCCTTTTTCAAAAGCTGTTATGGATGTTATCTTGGAGGCCAGAAGGCCCAGTACCAGAAAATCTTATGCAGAAAAATGGAAGAGATTCTGTGCTTGGAACCAGGAACAAGGCATTGACACGTGTGTACCAAATATCCCTCAGATTTCACAATACCTAACTGAGATGCTGAACAAAGGCCTTTCTTTCTCATCAATTAAGATTCATGCCTCTGCCATTTCAGCCCATTACAATACGGAAGCATCTATCTTTTCTCATCCTTTAATAAGGCAGTACCTCAGAGGGGCCAAAAACATTAGGCCTCCAAGGAGAGCACCATTTCCGGCCTGGGACCTCAATTATGTTTTGGAAAAACTCACACTGCCTCCTTTCGAGCTAGCATCAACAGCAGATATAAAATTCTTATCCTGGAAAACAGCTCTGCTCCTAGCAATAACCTCTGCAAGGAGAGTCTCTGAGTTACAAGCACTCATGGCTGTGGAACCTTTCATCATTTTTCATCCAGACAGGGTTTCTCTGAGGACAAACCCTACATTTATGCCTAAGGTGGTGTCCAGTGTGGCTCTTAACCAAGCCATTCACTGGCCTACCTTTTTATCCAAATCCACAGAACAAGGGTGAGAAAATTCTGCATTCTTTAGACATACACAGGCAGTTATGCTTCTACTTGGACAGAACTAAAGCTTTCAGAAAGACTGAGCAACTTTTAGTGTCATAAACTGCAGGATCACAAGGAAAGGCTATCTCTAAACAGACTATTTCTAAATGGCTAGGCAATTGCATCCGTTTCTGCTATTTTCAACATGGCAAATCAGTGTCTAAGGGCATTAGGCCTCATTCCACCAGAGCAACAGCCACTTCAGCAGCCTTTCTCAGAGGAGTACCAACCAAAGATATCTTAGAGGCTGCAACTTGGAGTTCAGTGCACAGCTTCTCAAAGCACTACCACTTACCTCTAAGTCCAGAGCAGGCTTTGCCACTGCAGTTCTGCAGGGCCTCATAGCCTCTCCTAATCCCATTTAGCCCAGCCACCCATCCTCAGCTTTGGGATTCAACCCAAGAGTAATGACTGCAACAGGGGCAAGAAAAACTGAAGAAAATGGCGTCGGTTGCATCTTTTATACCCCTGGCGCACTGACGTCAGGGAAGAGGCGACAGCAACCGGCTCCGGACCTAGACTTTGGAATTCTGGCCGACTGAGGGTAGCCTGCCAGCAGGATAACCCAAGAGTAATGACTGCAACAGTGAATACACTCAAACATCTACATTTATGGTAGGTACACAACTGTACTTTTCTTCTGATTACCAGGATTTGCCCTTATCTACCTATGAGGATTCTGATGCAGAGGATTCCGTTCCCTCTGCTTCCCCTCCAGAAGATTTTTCTTTTGGTGAAACCTTGCACAATCTTAGGGAGCATCTCTGACTCCAAAAAGAGGCTTAGGGTATTCTTACTCCTCCCTCAACACAGGCCTTTAGCTATCCCTCCTGTCCTGGACATTGTAGATGATGCCTTCTTAGAATCTTGCCTGGCCCCAGACACTTCACCTCCAGCTCCCAGGAAGCCTGACAAGTATTAGAGTACCTGACTCTCACAAGTTCCTCTTCAAGAATCCTACTGTGGACCCAGAGACTATTTCCCAAGGACTTAAAGGCATTAAGACTACTACTGCCGAAAACCCTACCCCCTCTGATAGAGATTCCAGGGCCTTGGACAGATGGGGTAAGAAGGTATACACTTCTGCTACTTTGGCCATTAGGGCCTTAAACTGCCAGTTTCATATGTTAAAGTATCAGCAGCATGTTATGGGACTACTTAAACAGAAAATGATGTTGATTCCTGACTGTGCTGAAAATAAAGAATTACAGGATTTAATGCATTCTGCTGAACAACTTGGTAAACATACTTTGCAATGTGGTTTTGACTCTGTAGAAGCATCTTGCAGGGCTGCTGTCACTGGTAAGGCATGCTTGGCTAAAGGAGCAAAATTTGCCAGATCATGTTAAAGCTAAATCACTGGATGCTCCCTTAAACCAAGACCGCCTGTTTGGCAACAAAGCAGAAGAAGTCCTTAGAAAGATGGAGGAAAAAGCTAAATCTATGCAAACTGTTAAAGATTTCCTGCAAGTACAATGTCCCAGATTTAGTAGGCATTGGCCTTCTAAGAATTGATCCTTTCCTGTCTCTCCCAGGCCTTCTCAGTCCAAACCCAGGAACAGCAGACCACCTAGGCTACAATCTCAAGGTACTCACAGGCCTAAGCAGTGGGGGGGCTCTCACTTCCAAAGCTAGTAGTAGTAAGACACCCCCTATGGAAAAATGTCACAATGACTGGATGCTCCCTTAAACCAAGACCGCCTGTTTGGCAACAAAGCAGAAGAAGTCCTTAGAAAGATGGAGGAAAAAGCTAAATCTATGCAAACTGTTAAAGATTTCCTGCAAGTACAATGTCCCAGATTTAGTAGGCATTGGCCTTCTAAGAATTGATCCTTTCCTGTCTCTCCCAGGCCTTCTCAGTCCAAACCCAGGAACAGCAGACCACCTAGGCTACAATCTCAAGGTACTCACAGGCCTAAGCAGTGGGGGGGTTCTCACTTCCAAAGCTAGTAGTAGTAAGACACCCCCTATGGAAAAATGTCACAATGACTTAACTTTAAACCTTCCAAGCCCTGCTCAACTGTCTGCTCCCTTTGGGGGAAGGATCGCCCTGCATGCAAAAAACTGTGAACTCATTACCTAGGACAAATGGGTTTTAAATATAGGAACTCAGAGTGTAAAACAACTAGTAAACAAAAAGGCACTAAGGTAACATAACAGGTAACCTCACAAAACCTTTATTAATCCACAATTTGATGAATGAAGAAATAAAAAAACAGCAACTTGAACTGACTAAGCGCTTTCACCTTCATGGGCATCTTCAGAGTCAGTTAACTTCAGTAAAAACAACCTTTAAATACAGCTATTAATTAGTGCTTGATTAATCAATGATGAAAAAGCAGGAGGGTAGTTAAATTAAACAATTATCCCCTAAAGTTCCTGTTCACCAAATCTTAAAGTCCTGCTCAACAATACCTTGTTTGCTAGAATCTCAAGTAAGTAATGGCTACCCAGAATAAATAAATAAACCAAAATAAAACATCATAAAAAGCAGTGTGTGCAGTAATAAGCATTCCATATAAAACAAAAAACATATCTGTTAAAATATTTAAATTTACATAGTTTTATATTGTATACAAGCTGCCTTGTATCTTAAAATACATGCTAGGGATAGTGCATCATTGATACCAGGAGCATCGCTGGCATCAAGTCTCAGTTGCCAAAGACATTCCCTTATTTCCAACATGGTTTTAAAGTCCCCCCCCCCCACCAAATCCTTTGTATATAGCCTGTCAATAACAAAAAAAAATAAACTTTTTAAAGTTTGAACAATGATTTGTGTGTACATACAATGAATTAGTGGTTTTCTTGTTTTTTATGTCCCTGTAATGTTCTAATATTCTTTGTCTCAACTTCCTGGTAGTCATACCTATATAGAACGCTGGGCAAGATAAACAAGTGGCAGCATAAATGACCATACTTGTGTTACAGTTGCAGTAACCAGGGCTCTTCAAAGTTCTCTTAAAATTACCTAGACAAACATAGGGACCGTCATTAATAAATTTACAGGCCTTGCAATTGCCACATTTGGCCATAGTAGCTGGTCTTTGTCCAAAGGATCTAGGGGTCTTCTCTAGTAGGTCTTTTAAATTTGAACCTCTACTATTAATAAAAGTGGGACATTTACCAAGTATGTTGTGTAAGTCTGCAGGGTTGAAGCTTTCCCAAGCACCGTAAATAACATCTTTAACTTCAGGTGCTAACCTATTGTGTTGCAATACCATTCCTGCTGGCGTATTGTTTCTATCAGGCACATCTTTATGGTTGGTGACTTTGTCACATAACCTGTGTGTCATGCAAAATTGGAACAAAGTCAGTAGACCTTCTTCTAAATATTTCATGTTGAAGCGACAAAAGTATATCAATGGGATAACCTCTTTGGACAAATAAGTCCTTCAATATGTCCAGTTCAATTTTAAAGACATCATCTTCACTAATAATACGAGACAACCTGATCATTTGGCCCTTAACAACATTTCTTTTAACATAGGCAGGGTGACAACTACTATAATGTAGAAATGAATTGCTGTAAGTTTTCTTTCTGTATAATCTTGATTCTATTTTACCGTTTTTAGTATGTAATTGTAAATCCAGATAATCAATACTCATCTTGCCAACCTTGTGTGTAAATTTTAGGAATGTTGTCGTGTTGTTCAAATATAAAATAAATTCTTCCAGTTCGTCAAGTGTGCCCTTCCAAAAAAGCAAAATATCATCCAAAAATCTAAAATAGATAGGCATCTTAGCCTTATAATCAGATGTCAACACAAACTGGTCTTCCCATTCTGCTAAAACAAGGTTGGCATAAATGGGTTCACATTTAGCACCCATAGCCACCCCTGTGGACTGTCTGTAATACTCATCCTCAAAACCTACAAAATTGTTCTCCAGTACCATTTGCAACAGATCCACCAATAGGTCCTTCTTGGTCCGGTGCAAGTTGGTATGTTTGTCCAAGCTCTTCCTAAACCAGTCGAGCCCACAATCATGGGGGATCACTGAAAATAAATTGATAACATCAATAGTGACCAACAAAATATCCCTCAGATCATCATAAGACAAAGTTCTGAGGCAGTCCAAACAGTGCCACGAATCTTTTAAGATATATGGCAACCTTTCCAGGATTTCCTTGGTCATAATGTCTATGTAGGAAGCTAGAGTTTCAGTTTTTGATCGTCTGGCTGCAACTATGGGTCTAAAAGGTGGGTTAACTAAATTTTTATGAATTTTGGGTATGCCAAAAATGGTGGGCATGACCGGGTGTTCTACCGATAAATATTTATATTCCTCAGCATCTATTATACCTTCACATAGCAACTCATAAAGCATCCAGTCTATTTTGGTGCACGCCTTCTGGACATCAAATTTAGAAGCTAACTCATATGTGTCGGAGTCGTTTAGAATGTTCTGCATCTGCGTTAAATAATCAGTGTTGGTCATAATAACCACTCCTCCACCTTTGTCCGGTTTCATAACCCTATAGTCCTTGTTAACAGAAAGTTCCTTTAAGCAAAATAATTCTGCAGATGTTATGTTGTTGTCACATGTTATCTGTCTATTGTCAAAAAGTCGCCTAATTTGTGTTGTACATAAACGTTCAAAAGCCAACACAGCAGGATGGTGTGGGGGTATAAATGTGCTACTTCTTCTAATTGTAAATAATTGAGCTTCACTGTCAACCCTGTGTTTAGTACTAAAAAATATTTTTAAATTCAGTTTTCTCGTAAAGAGCTTTAAATTAATAAGAATCTTGCTAATGTCATATTTGAAATCAGGGACAAAAGAAAAACCTTTTTTCAATAAGCTAAGATGACTGTCTAAAATCATCAAACTAGAAAAATTGTAAACAAAAAAGGAGTTGTCACCTAAAATAGTAGGACCCTCCTTAGTAATGTTAGCCAAAAGAGAATTTAACATACTGGTGGGAGAATGCTGACATTAATCAGTAGATGAATCAAAACAAGATGCAGGAGAATCAGTAGGTAAGAAAATACTGGGAGTGTTATCAGTGTTGTCGTTCATCTGTTGCGCCAGTTGTTGGTGTTGTGGAAGGTGGGGTTCAAGTTTGAGTTGTTCCTCCTCTGTCGCCCATTCCTCCAATTGTTCCCTGTGTACCGTCCTGGTCCGTGAGGTGGTCTCTGAACCTCCTGATCTCGTGGGTTGTCTCGGTTCCTCAATCTGTCTGACCGTCTTAACGGAGGTTGGTTTTCTAAAAAAAACCTCTTCTTCCTCCTCTATCCCAAAATGTATCTCATTGGTTACCCTCTCCTCCTCAGTTAACATTGTGTTTCTCCTTATGTCCCCATCGTGTTAGGCATCCCTAGTCGTATTGGGTAAGGGGTAAGCTTTTTTCTCTTTATATTCAGTAGTATCCCTTAATAGCTTCTTTTGTTTTCTTTCCATACTTGTTTTAACATATCTGTCAAGTTCAGTTGTAATTCTATCTAATCTACCTTTGTTACTTTCAAAAAGCAAGTCATTGGTAATACTCTGCTTGAGAATAAGTAGTTCATTTTTTAAAACACTTAATCTGTTGTTATTGTCTCTAATGATAATTCTCATTAAGTCCATCCCAGTTCTATCAAAAAGTTCCAACATATTTTTGTATGCCTCAGTGTTTGCCTCATTTCCCATAGTGATCCTATATACTCTCAGACCTTTGGGTACCTGGTTAAGTTCTAGTGAACGCTCTAAAAAAACATTGTCCATCTGAAGCGATTTGTATTTTTAGCTAGCTTTTCAAATTTAAATACCTGTGAGTTGAATGTCCCAAGATTTTCTGATCTAAAAGAGTCACCTAATACAGGGGGCACCAAGAAGTTCTCCATGTCAAACATTGGTCCTGTAGGAATGTTGTTAGTAACAACTCTTCCTCTACTGTTATTATTCTCTCCCTGGTGGGTATTGTTCCTTTACCCTCTAAGTGTCTCCGTATTCACTTGTCTATCAGCATTGGATACTGGTGGTGTATGCATAGTAAACAGTTCCACCTGTGTGTCCGTTAAACTAACATCTTGAATATTATGTTCTGCAGTCTTGTTTGCCTGCAGTAATGTGATAATCTGTCTAGAAATTTCCATATATTGGATCATTAAGTGTTCCATCATAAATAAAAAAAATATATATCTATAGGAAAAAAAATATAAAAAAAATATGTAAAAAAAATATATATGTAAAAAAATGAACTTTTCCTGTCCACTTTTAAATGTTTAACCTCAGATCTAAATGGGTAATAGTGGTAAAAATAAACACCCTATTGGTTGAATCCACAAGAACCAATAGTATTAATAAAATAAAGTAGAAAATAATAAAATAAAATAAAATCAGAAAATAATAATAATGAAAAATAATAATATTAAATTTGTATTGTCAGGGTGTAACAATATCTATCTCAAAAATCTCAAAGCAAGTGTGTTGTTAACAAGTACACTAGTCCAAATCACAAATCCACTAATCTGTTATTTATATGAAAACATGACAAAACTGTAATAATGATGAAACTACTGTATGAAAATATAAGTTAATGTAGTCAAAAGCAATACCAAGTAACCCCTTGAAAAAATGTAAAAAAATCCACATCATTCAGTATGTCAGGTTTACAAATGAATAAACCTTATTCAAAAATCATAGAAAAGTTGTTGTTCATCAATTCTGTTCAATTATTTAAAATAAACATAAAAAACAGCTCACAAATCAAGCAAATTAAAACAATGTTAAAATCATATTATTATTATAACCCCCTGAGTTAACTCAGCGATTGTATAACCAAACTACAGTATAGTCAAAATTGGAAGCTACTTTGCTTCGAAATAGTGTGAATCAAAATACAAAAAAATAAATACAGAAATCAGTCCAGTAAAGTGCGTTCTCTTTGAAAATTGCAATGCTGAAGACAAGAGTGTTGCAAACCTTAGTAACGGGTGGTAAAAGTTATACAAAAATCAGTTCCTTGTTGTCTCGTTGAAGCCAGAAGCTTCGAAGGAACCACCGAGGACTTTCTCTTTGAAGGAAACAAAAGCCTGTGCAATAATGTGGTCCGTTAAGTCTCCGCCAACAGGGTAGCTCAAAAGGAAAAGTAGCAATAACCCCTAACAGCCAGTAACCCAGTAAACAAGCTTAATCAGAACTGTCACTTCCTTTAATAAAAACAGTACAAATGGAAGCGAAACTCATAACACATAGCAGCAATGACAAGACAGCCAAAGCTAACAGAGGTGTGGTAGACGTGCACCAAAAGAACAGTCTCTCAAAGTGTACTTAAAGCAGTATGCTCCAGTTTTAAAAGTTCAAGTTATTAGTGTTCCAAAGAACAAATCAATCTATATCGAAAACTGTGACCAACGTGGAAATTTAATCTTCTTATAATAAAACAGTGTTAAAAGAAAATACAACCTCCTGCAGTCCGTCCTAATGTAGCAAAATTCTAAGAAAGCAGTAGAAACGTTGGTTAACCTTGGTAGCTGTTCAGCTCAAACCAAGGACAAGGATGTACAAGTAAATCCAGTAGTAATAATGCAGGTAAATCCAATAGTAATAATGCAGGCAGATTAGCAAACTCGACAACCAGATGAAAAAATCAGTAATTAACCTCAGTAGCTGTTCAGCTCACATCAGAGGTAACAGCAATGATGAAAAAAACAATAGCAGCATGTGACAGTTGTCACAACCACAAGGAGTAAATCACAGAATAGTATTCCTCCACAGAAAAAGTCAACCCTGGAAAAGGGTCCACAAGAGTGTATAGGTTTAAGTGATATACACCTGTGTTGTTACCAAGTGCCAAAACAACAACTGAAGGAACTCAGTGTGTAAAACAACTAGTAAACAAAAAGGCACTAAGATAACAGGTAACCTCACAAAACCTTTACTAATCCACAATTTGATGAATGAAGAAATAAAAAAACAGCAACTTGAACTGACTAAGCGCTTTCACCCTCATGGGCATCTTCAGAGTCAGTTAACTTCAGTAAAAACAACCTTTAAATACAGCTATTAATTAGTGCTTGATTAATCAATGATGAAAAAGCAGGAGGGTAGTTAAATTAAACAATTATCCCCTAAAGTTCTTGTTCACCAAATCTTAAAGTCCTGCTGAACAATACCTTGTTTGCTAGAATCTCAAGTAAGTAATGGCTACCCAGAAAAAATAAATAAACCAAAATAAAACATCATAAAAAGCAGTGTGTGCAGTAATAAACATTCCATATAAAACAAAAAACGTATCTGTTTAAATATTTAAATTTACATAGTTTTATATTATATACAAGCTGCCTTGTATCTTAAAATACATGCTAGGGATAGTGCATCATTGATACCAGGAGCATTGCTGGCATCAGGTCTCAGTTGCCAAAGACATTCCCTTATTTCCAACATGGTTTTAAAGTTCCCCCCCAAAATCCTTTGCATATAGCCTGTCAGTAACAAAAAAAATAAACTTTTTAAAGTTTGAACAATGATTCGTGTGTACATACAATGAATTAGTGGTTTTCTTGCTTTTTATGTCCCTGTAATGTTCTAATATTCTTTGTCTCAACTTCCTGGTAGTCATACCTATATAGAACGCTGGGCAAGATAAACAAGTGGCAGCATAAATGACCATACTTGTTACAGTTGCATTAACCAGGACTCTTCAAAGTTCTCTTAAAATTACCTAGACAAACATAGGGACCGTCATTAATAAATTTACAGGCCTTCCAATTGCCACATTTGGCCATAGTAGCTGGTCTTTGTCCAAAGGATGTAGGGGTCTTCTCTAGTAGGTCTTTTAAATTTGAACCTCTACTATTAATAAAAGTGGGACATTTACCAAGTATGTTGTGTAAGTCTGCAGGTATGAGGCTTTCCCAAGCACCGTAAATAACATCTTTAACTTCAGGTGCTAACCTATTGTGTTGTAATACCATTCCTGTTGGCGTATTGTTTCTATCAGGCACATCTTTATGGTTGGTGACTTTGTCACATAACCTGTGTGTGTCATGCAAAACTGGAACAGAGTCAGTAGACCTTCTTCTAAATATTTCATGTTGAAGCGACAAAAGTATATCAGTGGGATAACCTCTTTGGACAAATAAGTCCTTCAATATGTCCAGTTCAATTTTAAAGACATCATCCTCACTAATAATACGAGACAACCTGATCATTTGACCCTTAACAGCATTTCTCTTAACACAGGCAGGGTGACAACTACTATAATGTAGAAATGAATTGCTGTAAGTTTTCTTTCTGTATAATCTTGATTCTATTTTACCGTTTTTAGTAGATAATTGTAAATCCAGATAATCAATACTCATCTTGCCAACCTTGTGTGTAAATTTTAAGAATGTTGTCGTGTTGTTCAAATATAAAATAAATTCTTCCAGTTCGTCAAGTGTGCCCTTCCAAAAAAGCAAAATATCATCAAAAAATCTAAAATAGATAGGCATCTTAGCATTATAATCAGATGTCAACACAAACTGGTCTTCCCATTCTGCTAAAACAAGGTTGGCATAAATGGGTGCACATTTAGCACCCATAGCCACCCCTGTGGACTGCCTGTAATACTCATCCTCAAAACCTACAAAATTGTTCTCCAGTACCATTTGCAACAGATCCACCAATAGGTCCTTCTTGGTCCTTGGGTTTTAAATATAGTTTGCGAGGGATACAGATTCCACTTCCACACCTTACCAACCCCAAACGGTTGGCCAGACCTACCTCCAAATCACTGGGCAGAGGCTCAACAGCAGGTTCTCTCTCTTCTATATATCAGGGCTATTCAACCTGTCCCAGCAGAAGAAAGAGGATAAAGTTTTTACTCAAGACTGTCCTGGTACCCAGAAAAGGTACTCCTGGCATCCTGTCCTGGACCTCTCTATTCTAAACACCTTTTTGGTAATCCCAAAATTCAAAATGCTAACACTTCAACAGCTGCTTCCTATGCTAGGCAAAGATGCCTGGTTGGCAACCTTAGACTTAAAGGAAGCTTACCTGCACATTCTAATAAGGGAATCGTGCAGGAAATACCTATGCTTCAGAGAAGGCTCCATGC
This sequence comes from Protopterus annectens, assembly GCF_019279795.1. Taxonomy (NCBI): domain Eukaryota; kingdom Metazoa; phylum Chordata; order Ceratodontiformes; family Protopteridae; genus Protopterus; species Protopterus annectens. The sequence goes on from NC_056745.1 coordinate 1,198,183,671, forward strand.
ACTATCAGTTCTCTGCACTTCCCTTTGGCTTATCTACTGCGCCCATGGTATTCACAAAGTGTCAAGCTCCAGTCATTGCATTTTGCAGGCAAAGAAATATTCAAATATATCCATACCTGGATGATTGTCTAATTCAGGCAGAAAGCCAGGTCATGCTACTAAAACATCTGGCATTTGTAAAGAAACTTCTAACCTCACTGGGGTACACCATAAACGAAAAGAAATCTCATCTAGTACCCTGCCAACAAATTGTATTCCTGGGAGCAAGCTTGAACACAACTTCCCAGATGGCTTACTTCACCCCAGCAAAACAAGTTTATTTGACAGCCTACTTCAAACTACTGGCCACAAATACCCAGCTATCTGCAAGGAAAATCCTGCAAGCCCTGGGGTTCATGGCCTCTTGCCATTCTACTGATTCCATATGCAAGACTGCATATGAGGAAACTGCAATGGTATCTAAAAAGTCTATGGTGTCAACATTCTCAGGACCTGAAATCAATGATTCCTTTCATTCCTTGTATAAAGACAGAGTTCCTTTGGTGGGCAGAGGCCTGCTACCACAACAAGGGGCTCCCATTCACTCTACCCCCTGCTGCACAAACCCTAACAACAGAAGCATCAGACTATGCATGGGGGCTCACTTGGCAGGGCAGTGCATTCAGGGCAAATGGAACCAGAGTCAGATGCACCTGCATATCAATCAAAAAGAAATGTTAGCTGTACAGAATTCCCTGACAGCCTTCAAGGACCACATTCTTCCAGGACCATTATTGGTAAAGACAAACTACACCACTGTTATGTGGTGCATAAACAAGCAGGGGGGGAACCCACTCGTACCCTCTCTGCAGACTAGCCATGGCTCTGTGGAACACAGCCTTGAGCTACCAAGTGCACCTACAAGCTCAGTTCCTGCCAGGCAAGCTAAATTCACTGGCAGACAACCTAAGCAGAAATCTCATGGACTCACATGAGTGGAAACTGGAACCAAAGATATTCAACCTTTTGAGAAACAAATGGGGGAGTCCAGAGATGGACCTGTTTGCCTCGCCTCAGAACTACCAGCTGGACAAATTCTGCACAAGGACTTCCCACAGTCAAGTTTGGAAAGTGGATGCCCTGTCCTTCACCTGGGAAAGCCTCTCAGATGTTCATCGTGTTACACTGCTGCAGTCATCACACTTTGGTTATCCCGCCGTCAGGCGGTCCCGCAGTCTGCCAGAATTCCAAAGTCTTGGTCTGGCGTCAGTTGCTGTCGCTTCTTCCCTGACGTCAGTGCGCCAGGGGTAAATAAGATGCATCCAACGCCATTTTCTTCAGTCTTTCTTGCCGCGCGGTGCCCGAAGCAGAAGCAGTTCGCAAGTGCTGGTCGGCCAACTCCTGAGATTTTCGAAGTCGAATTTCAAATCCGAAGTCTTCAATAAAGCTAAGTACCCCGTTGGGGAAACTTTTTTCTTGCCTCAGACCGATGTCAGAAAAAGTTAATAATTGTATTTCTTGTGGAAAGCAAATACCTCATAAGGACTTCCACTCTTACTGTATTCCATGCCTAGGCCCTGATCACGACGTAGCTAGTTGTCGGTTTTGTGCTACATTTAACAAACGCACTATTAAAAGGCGTTTTGATTTTGCTTTGCACTACTTTGGCCGAAGGTTCAATTATACTATGCCGTCGGATCAACCGATGACCGCAATACTGAAAAAACGCAAGGATAAGGATAAAGACAGACATCCGAGGTCCAAAACCAACGACAAAGCCTCTTCTAGGCCAGTCGCCGGTTCTCAGTGAGGTGCTTTCGCAGCCCCTGACATCCACTACCTCAGAGCCACAGGCTGCCTCCGACTCCCACATGGAGACAACTAGGCCTCTGGAAACTCAAGGTATTGGACCGACGGAAACTAACCCCTCAGATGGGTCCGGAGCCGCTGAGCAGGCATCGGCTTCTGAGGGTGTCTTCAGACCTTCACAACTTACCACTAAAGCTACAGCCAAGACAAAAGTACCACTAAAGACAAAGAAACAAGTACAGCATTCTCCTGCACAAGCCTCCATGCCTAAAAAAACAGATGCTTAAAATGGCCGAAGACCTCATTACTCTAATCAGGGGTTCCCATCCCCCTCCTGAGAAAAGGCGTAGGCAGGATACAGACTATGATTCCTCTGATCAGGTTTCCATTTCCACTGATTCCTATTCAGACCAGGGGTACTCTCTACCCCCCTATGAGGACTCTGACGCTGAAGAATCTATCCCTTCAGCCTCTCCTCCTGAGGATTATTCTTTTGGGGAAACTTTACATACCATGAGGGAGCATTTCCATTGGGAAAGTCAGGATTACTCAGAATCTAAGAAAAGGCTCAGAGATTTCCTTCTATTGCCTCAGCACAGGCCCCTGGCTATTCCGCCTGTGCTAGATATTGTGGATGATGTGTTCTCTGAATCCAGCTTATCTCCCGATTCCTTGCCCCCTGCACCAGCCAAACCAGACAGGTACTACAGAGTCCCTGACTCTCTCAACTTTCTTTATAAAAACCCTTCTGCTGATCCAGAAACTATTTCCCAGGGTCCAAAAGGGGTTAAGGCTTCCATTGCAAAAAATCCTTTGACAGAGATTCCAGAGTTTTGGATAGACGGGGGAAGAAAGTATACACTTCTGCAACTTTAGCAGTAAGAGCTTTAAATTGCCAGTTTCACATGCTTAAGTACCAACAATATTTAATGGCTCAATTAAAACGGAAAATGCTTGCAAACTCAGAAGCTCCTGATTGTAAAGAAATGCAGGATTTACTGCATGCAGTTTGAACAGGTGGGAAAACATACTCTGCAATGTGGTTTTGATTCTCTAGAGGCCTCTTGTAGAGCCTCAGTTACAGGTTCAGTGATTCGAAGGCATGCTTGGTTAAAAGAACAGAGTTTACCTGATCATGTTAAGGCAAAATTATTGGATGCTCCTTTACAGCATGATACCTTGTTTGGTGTTAAGGCAGAAGAAGTGTTAAAGAAAATGGAGGATAAAGCTAAATTTATGCAAACCATCAAGGATTTCTTACAGGTACAGCCACCTCGATTTAGCAGAAACTGGCCTACAAAAAATTGGTCCTTTCCAGTGTCAGACAGACCACAGAGAGGCAGATACAGACGTCCAAGAGGCAGATCTCAACCCCAAGGCTCAAACAGACAACGACAGTGGGGCACCTCAACCCCAAAAGGAGGTGAGGACAAGTCTCAATCTTACAGGAAACAGTCACAATGACTTTCCTCTTCGTACACCAAGCACTTCCCTTTTGGAAGCCCCCTTGGGGGGAAAACTAGCACTTTTTTCTCAAAACTAACAATCGCCCAAGACAAATGGGTTCTAAATATTGTGTCTCAAGGTTACAAGTTCCACTTTCATACTTTACCAAGGCTAAAAAGAATGCCAGACCTGCCACAAAATCAATGGGCAGAGGCACAGAAACAAATTTCAGCCCTCATGGACATGAGAGCTATTCAAAAAGTACCACAGCAGGAACAAGGACAAGGATTTTACTCAAGACTCTTCCTGGTCCCCAGAAAGGACAAGGCCTGGAGGGCCCATATTAGACCTTTCAATTCTAAATACTTACCTGGATATTCCGAAATTCAAAATATTGACATTACAGCAGCTTCTACCCATGCTGGGCAAGAACGCTTGGCTTGTTACTCTGGACCTCAGAGGCATACCTGCATGTCCCTATCAGACAAAATTGCAGAAGATACCTCAGATTCAAAGCTGGTACAATGCACTACCAATTCTCTGCACTGCCCTTTGGCTTATCTGCTGCGCCCAGGGTCTTCACAAAGTGCCTGGCACCAGTAATTGCATTTTGCAGACAAAAAGAAATTCAAATATATCCATACCTGGGCGACTGCCTCATTCAAGCAGAGACAAGGGACATTCTTCTACAGCATCTGGTGTTTGTAAAAAGGTTGCTAACTTCTCTAGGGTACACAGTAAACGAAAAGAAGTCAAAACTAGTACCCTCACAACAGATAATATTCCTGGGTGTTAGCTTAAATACAACGGCCCAGATGGCTTATCTCACGCCAGACAAACAGGTTCAACTAACTCAATATTTTCAATTACTGGCAAAAAAGTCCCATCTCCCTGCAATAAAAATTCTGCAGGCTGTGGGATTCATGGCATCCTGCATACTACTAATATCATATGCCTGACTGCATATGAGGAAACTACAATGGTACCTAAAAAGTGTTTGGACTCAGCCCTCTCACAGTTTATAAGCAGTAATACCACTGATTCCCTGCCTACAACAGGAGTTTCGATGGTGGGCACAGGCATGTCACCTAAACAAGGGTCAGCCTTTCACCCTACCCACAGCCAGGCAAACTCTAACAACAGGTGCTTCAGATTACGCCTGGGGAGCACACATAGCGGGAAAATGCATTTAGGGCAAGTGGACCACAGACCAGATGCATCTTCACATCAATCAAAAAGAGATGTTGGCTGTGCAAAATGCCCTAACAGCTTTCAAAGACCTTCTGCATCCAGGACAATTACTATTAAAGGCAGACAACACCACAGTAATGTGGTACATAAACAAGCAAGGGGGCACTCATTCTTACCCCCTATGCAGGCAAGCCATGACCTTGTAGAACACAGCTCTAACGTACCAAGTTCACCTGCAAGCACAATTCCTGCCAGGAAAGAAAAATACTCTGGCAGACGATCTAAGCAGAAATATCGTGGACCCTCACGAATGGAAATTGAATCCACAAATCTTCAGCATGGTAATGCAGAAATGGGGATGCCCAGACATAGATCTTTTTGCCTCCCCACTGAATTGCCAACTACAAAAATTCTGCACAAGGACTTATCACAAACAAGCATGGAAAGTGGATGCTCTTTCGTTCAGCTGGAAAAACCTAAATGTTTATGCCTTCCCGCCTCTGCCTTTCCTTTCAAAGGTACTCCTAAAAGCCAGACAAGAGAAACCACAAATGATCCTGATTGCTCCAAACTGGCCACATCAGCACTGGTACCCTATCTTAAGGAACCTAGCACAAGGCCCACCATGGATTTTGCCTCAAATTCCACACCTTCTGACTCAACAAAACAATCAGATCCTGCACGGTCAGCTCAAAACCCTAAACCTTGCTGCATGGCATATTTATTAGTCAAACAGGCAACACCTCTCTCTAAAGCGGTTATGGATGTCATTTTGGACGCCAGGAGGCCTAGCACCAGGAAAGCTTACTCAGAAAAATGGAAGAGATTCTGCGCCTGAAACCAGGCTCAAAGCCTAGACCCTCTTGTTCCAAACATTCCTCAGATTTTACAATACTTAACTGAGATGCTGGACAGAGGCATATCCTTATTATCAATTAAGATCCATGCCTCTGCCATTTCAGCACATTACAACATGGATCCTCCTTTATTCTCTCATCCCTTGCTAAAGCAGTACCTCAGAGGGGCTAAAAACATAAGACCGCCCCAGAGAGCACCAACACCAACTTGGGACCTCAATTTTGTTTTGGAAAAACTGACCCTGCCACCTTTTGAGCCAGCCAATACAGCCGATCTAAAATTTTTATCATGGAAAACAGCTCTGCTCCTGGCAGTAACTTCAGCACGAAGAGTCTCAGAGCTACAGGCATTAATGGCAGTGGAACCTTTTATAATTTTCCATCAGGATAATGTTTCTTTAAGGACAAATCCTACCTTTATGCCAAAGGTGGTATCTAGTGTGGCTCTTAACCAAACCATCCATTTGCCAACTTTTTATCCAAACCCCCAGAATAAAGGGGAGAAACTTCTGCATTCTTTGGACATACACAGGCAGCTACACTTCTACTTGGACAAAACAAAAGCTATCAAAAAACTGAGCAACTGTTTGTAGCATATGCTGCTGGATTACAGGGCAAGGCTATCTCAAAGCAGACTATATCCAAATGGGTAGGACACTGTATTCGTTACTGCTACACACAACATGGGAAATCAGTCCCAAACCGCATTAGGCCACATTCCACCAGGGCTACAGCCACTTCAGCGGCCTTTCTCAGAGGAGTACCTACCAAGGAAATTTTGGAGGCTGCAACATGGAGTTCAGTGCACACCTTTACCAAGCATTACCACCTGCCTCTTTACTCTAAATCCAGAGCAGGATTTGCCACTGCAGTTCTGCAGGGTCTCATAGCCAAACCTAACTCTTTATAGACCAGCCACCCAACCATAGCTTTGGGATTCTACCCAAGTGTGATGACTGCAGCAGTGTAATACGATGAACATAGTACAGTTTTGTATCTACCATAAATGTAGATGTTTGAGTGTTCACACTGCTGCAGTCCAGGATGTTCTTCGTCTTCCATTGCTGCAGTCCTTACTATTGGGTATAGTCCGCATCCAGTCGGCCCGAATACCAGAGTATAAGGCTGACGTCGGTCAGGGCGCATTAGACTGACGTCAGTACGTCAGGGTACTAATGCGCATGACCGGCGTCATATCCTCAGTCTTTTTTGCCGCGTGATCCGATGCAGAAGCAGTTTTGCGAGTGCAGGTTGGCGTTCTGAAATATTTCCGAAACCGGAGTTTCAGACCGAATCAGAGTTGGCTAAGTACCCCGTTGGGGAACATTTTGGTTTTTTCTTGCCTCAGTATTTAACCGGATGTCAGAAAAAGTGAATAACTGTATTTCTTGTGGGAAACAAATTCCTCATAGGGATTACCATACTTTATGTATACCTTGTTTAGGGCCTGAGCACGACGTTGTTGGTTGCCGCTCTTGTGCTAAGTTTAACAAACGCACTATTAAGAGGAGGTTAGACTGTGCCAGATTAGTGTTTGGGAAGCGTTGCAATTATAAAATGCCGTCGGATGCTCCGGCCGCTTCATCCAAGAAGCGCAAGGACAAAACAGCGAAGCCTAGGGTTGATGAACCGGCAGTCCCAGACGTCGGTTCTTTAGATGGCTCAGTGGAGCCAGAGGTTTTGCCAGGAGTTTCTATAGAGTCTCAGGCAGAAACTTTACTGTTACAGGATGTACCCTCTCAGGAGGCAGGCCAGGCTGAGGGGCTTCTCAGGTAACTATTCTTCCCTCTCTTCCCAAAGTAGTTAGAGCCTCTCCTTCTGTTGCCAAAACTTCTTTTAGAGGTAGGCCAACTTCAGCTTCAGTAGGGGCTTCTCCTAGCCTTTCGGGTTCTGTACCTAAGAAACATATGCTTAAAATGGCAGAAGATTTGATTACTATGATTAGAGGTTCTATGGGCCCTCCTGATAAGAGGCCTAGAGTGGAACCAGAGTTTGACAGTTTTGAACAGGGTTCCGGGGCTTCTGAATCTTCTGCGGAAGATTTGCAGGAGTATCCTCATTATTCTGATTCTGATGTAGATGATGCCACTCCTTCGGCTTCTCCGCCTGAGGATTTTTCATTTTCAGAGACTCTGCATTCCATGAGGGAGCACTTTAAATGGGAAGGCCAGGATTACTCTGATTCCAGGAAGAGGCTTAGGGAATTCTTGTTTTTACCCCAGCATAGGCCCTTAGCTATTCCTCCTGTGTTGAATGTGGTGGAAGATGTTTTTGCAGAGGCTTCCCTGAACCCTGATTCTTTGCCTCCTGCTCCTGTTAAACCTGATAGGTACTATAGGGTGCCCGAAGCTCATAAGTATTTGTTTAGGAGTCCTAGGGCGGACCCAGAAACTGTTTCTCAGGGGCCTAAAGGTGTTAAAGCCTCTGTGGTTAAAAATCCTGTTCCCACTGACAAAGAGGCAAGGGCGTTAGATAGGTGGGGTAAGAAAGTGTATACTTCTTCCACTCTAGCCATGAGGCGTTGAATTGTCAGTTTCACATGCTGAAATATCAAAATTATCTCCTTTCACAATTGAAATCTAAGGTGGATGCTTTGGCGGAAGGTATTGATTGTAAAGACTTGCTGGATTTAGTTTATGTGTCTGAACAAGTGGGCAAGCATTCTTTGCAATGTGGTTTTGATGCTGTGCAGGCCTCCTCGAGGGTGGCTGCCACTAGTTCTGTTCTTATGAGGCATGCCTGGTTGAGGGATCAAAATTTGGCTGAGCATGTTAAGACAAGGATTTTGGATGCTCCTTTACAGTCTGATGTGTTGTTTGGTTCACCTGTGGAAGCAGTTTTAAAGAAAATGGAGGACAAAGCTAAGTCTATGCAAACTGTTAAAGATTTTTGCAGGTACAGCCACGAAGTTTAGTAGAAATTGGCCTGCTAAGGGGTGGACATATCCTGCTTATGATTCCCAGTCTAGGGGTAGGTCTAGACGTGGTAGGGGCAGGGCTCAAGGTTCTTTTAGGCCTAGAACAGGGAGTTCACCTGCTCAGACTTCTGGTGAGGGCAGGGGTCAGTCCTTTCGTAAACAGACCCAATGACCTGCCTTTTCTACTGCCAGTAGATTCTCGTCTGGCAGCTCCTTTGGAAGGACAACTATCTCTTTTCAAAGGAAATTGGGATTTAATTACTCAAGACAGATGGGTGTTGGACATCATTCTACCAGTCCCTGTGTCAGAAAGGGGCCTAGGATTTTATTCTCGCATGTTCCTAGTACCAGAGAAGGGGTACACGTGGAGACTGCTTTTGGATTTATTTCTCCTCAACACTTATCTGGACATTCCCAAGTTCAAGATGTTGATGTTACAACAGCTTTTACCCCTGCTGGGCAAAGATCACTGGATGGTAACTTTAGATCTCAAGGAAGCTTACCTTCATGTGCATATCAGGCTAAGTTACAGGAAGTATCTGCGGTTTCAAGCTGGAGATTCTCATTATCAGTTCTCTGCATTGCCCTTTGGCTTATCTACTGCGCCCAGAGTATTCACAAAGGTTCTGGCTCCAGTGATAGCTTACTTCAGGCTACAAGGACTTCAAATCTATCCTTATTTAGACGACTGCCTGATTCTGGCTCAAGAAAAGGAACACCTTCTACAGCATCTGGAATATCTTATAGCAGTGCTAAGATGCCTAGGGTATTCTGTGAACGAAATAAAGTCCAGTCTAGTACCCTCTCACGTCATATGCTTTCTGGGTGTGAGACTGAATACAGCAGCCCAGATGGCCTTTTTAACCCCGGACAAACAAAAGAGTCTGTCACTTTACTTCCATCTACTATCTCATCCGTCCGTGCTGACTGCAGAGACAGTCCTTCAAGCATTAGGGTTCATGGCATCTTGTATTCTGGTGCTTCCCAATGCCAAACTGCATATGAGGAAGTTACAATGGTATCTCAAAAATGTATGGACACAGCACTGCCAGAATTTAGACACTGTCATTCAAATAATTCCTTGCCTTCAAAGAGTATTTTTGTGGTGGGCTCAGGAATGTCACCTAAACAAGGGACTCTCTGTGACCCGGCCAGAGGCGAGTCAGATTTTACCGACAGATGCCTCAGACATTGCTTGGGGAGCTCATCTAAATGTAAAGTGGATACAAGGCAAGTGGCCTGCCAGACTACAGCATCTACATATCAACATAAAGGAGGTGTTAGCAGTCCAGTTCGCATTGCTGGCTTTCAAGGAGTTACTTCTTCCAGGGCAGGTGTTGATTCTAACAGACAACACAACTGTCATGTGGTACTTCAACAAACAAGGGGGAACACATTCTTATCCTCTATGCAGGCATGCAATGATTTTATGGGAGACTGCGCTTGCACCTAACTCTTCAGGCAAGGTTTCTGCCAGGAGCACAGAACTCCTTAGCAGATGTGTTAAGCAGGCAAATCATGGATCCCCACAAGTGGAAACTGGATCTTCATGTATTTCAGAAATTGACAGTGTCATGGGGAACTCCAGACATAGATCTGTTCGCTTCTCCACTAAACCACCAGCTGCCACAGTTTTGCACAAAGGGGTTTCATCACACAGCTTGGAAAGTGGATGCTCTGTCTTTCAGTTGGACAAACCTTCATCTGTATGCCTTTCCACTTCTGCCTCTTCTTCCAAAGGTACTGTTAAAAGTCAGACAGGACAGGCCAAGGATGATTTTGATAGCTCCAGCTTGGCCTCGACAACACTGGTACCCTCTACTACGGAGTCTGGTAAAGAAGCCTCTATGGCCTTAACCTTTGATTCCACATCTGTTATCCCAGCAGGACGGTCATCTGCTCAATGTCAAGCTTCACTCTCTTCATCTGACAGCCTGGCATATTCTGTGTTGAAACACAGCAGGTCTCAACTTCCTCAACAAGTTTTAAATGTGATTATGGAAGCTAGAAGACCTAGTACAAGGAAAGTGTACGCAGCAAAATGGAAGAGATTTTTATTTTGGTGTAAAGCAAAGAATTTGGAGATTTCTGAGCCTAATTTGAGTATGGCTCTTCAATATCTTACTGAGTTACTGGACAAGGGTCTGTCCTTCTCTTCCATCAAGATTCATGCTGCAGCCATCTCAGCTCACTATGATTGTGACCCACCATTGTTTTCATCCTTTGTTCAAGCAGTTTCTTAGAGGGGCTAAGAATATAAGACCCCCAATGAGAGCTCCTACTCCTGCTTGGGATCTCAATTTTGTATTGGAAAAACTTACTCTACAACCTTTTGAGCCTCGGCTACTGCTGAATTGAAATATTTGTCATGGAAGACTGCTTTTTGTTGGCTATTACTTCTGCAAGAAGGGTGTCTGAGTTGCAGGCCCTTATGGCAGTCGAGCCCTTTTGATTTTCCATAAGGATAGGGTATCATTACGTACTAATCCTTCCTTTATGCCTAAGGTGGTTTCTAGTGTGGCTTTAAACCAAACTATTCATTTGCCTACCTTTTATGCAGACCCCCAAAATAAAGGGGAAAAGATTTTGCATACTTTAGATGTACACAGGCAATTCGTTATTACTTAAGCAGGACTAAGGATTTTAGGCAGTCTCAGCAGTTGTTTGTTTCTTTTGCTTTGAATTCGCAGGGCAAGCCTGTGTCAAAACAAACTATTTCTAGGTGGATTGGCTTTTGCATTGCATTTTGTTATTCCCATCATGGCAAGGAGGTTCCAGCTGGGATTAGGCCTCATTCCACTAGGGCTACTGCCACTTCAACAGCATTTCTACGGGGTGGCAACTAAGGATATTTTGGAAGCAGCTACTTGGAGTTCAGTGCATACTTTCTCTAAGCATTATCACCTTCCTATCTACTCTAAGTCTAGGGCTGGTTTTGCCACAGCTGTTTTGCAAGGCATGTTGTCAGCTCCTGCTTCTTTATGATTTGCCAGCCTCCCTTACCTCTGCTTTGGGATTCTACCCAATAGTAAGGACTGCAGCAATGGAAGGCGAAGAACATAGTACAGTTTTGTACCTACCATAAATGTAGATGTTCGAGGATTCCATTGCTGCAGTCCAATTACCCTCCCTCCTTCCCTCTGTGTTTAGGGGTGGTTGTGTAGGTGATTTACCTGCTTATATTTTTGTATATATTCTTCATGTTTTGGTGCAGGTATTTTGGGCCTTGTCTTTTTAGGGTCTTCTGACATCTGGGGCAAGAAAAGACTGAGGATATGACGCCGGTCATGCGCATTAGTACCCTGACGTACTGACGTCAGTCTAATGCGCCCTGACCGACGTCAGCCTTATACTCTGGTATTCGGGCCGACTGGATGCGGACTATACCCAATAGTAAGGACTGCAGCAATGGAATCCTCGAACATCTACATTTATGGTAGGTACAAAACTGTACTTTACCCTCCCTCCATCCCCTCTGAACTAGCTGGCCTTATCTATACCTTTCTATCCTATACAACTTTCATGGTGTATTTGTTTGTGACTGAAGGTATTGTTTTTATGTTATATGTATTGCCTACCTACTTGGGGGCACCTGACATCTGGGGCAAGAAAAACTGAAGAAAATGGCGTCGGATGCATCTTGTATACCCCTGGCGCATTGACGTCAGGGAAGAAGCGGCAGCAGCCGATGCCGGACCAAGACTTTGGAATTCTGGCCGACTGCGGGAACGCCTGACGGCGGGATAACCCAAGTGTGATGACTGCAGCAGTGTGAACACTCAAACATCTACATTTATGGTAGGTACAAAACTGTACTTTTATGCCTTTCCCTCTCTGCCTCTCCTCTCGAAAGTTCTGCTAAAGATCAAACAGGACAAACCAAGGACAATACTGATTGGACCAGCCTGGCCACGCCAGCACTGGTACCCCCTCTTGCGCAGTATGTCACTGCTGGGACCATGGCACCTGCCTCAGACCCCTTCCCTGCTCTCTCAGCAGGAGGGTCAGATTCTGCACCCTTAGCTTCAAACCCTGAACCTTGTAGCCTGGCTAATTCCTTGAGCTCTCCAATAGCATCCCTCAGTAAGCAGGTGCTAGATGTTATTCTGGAAGCAAGGAGGCCTAGTACTAGAAAATCCTATGCTGAAAAGTGGAAAAGATACTGTTCCTGGAGCCAGACTCAGGGGATGGGCACAACGGTGCCCAGCTTACAGCATACTCTTCAGTACTTAACAGAGATGCTCCACAAAGGCCTTTCCTTCTCGTCAATTAAAATTCGTGCCTCTGCCATTTCAGCACATTATAATACTGAACCAACCCGTCTTCTCTCACCCCCTGCTAAAGCAATTCCTCAGAGGGGCCAAAATTTTAAGACCTCCCAGGAGAGCCCCTACTCCAGCCTGGGTCCTTAACTTTGTATTGGAAATGCTTACTCTACCGCCTTTAGCAAGAAGAGTGTCTGAATTACAGGCCCTCATAGCAGTGGAGCCCTTCATCATCTTCCGTGCAGACAGGGTGTCCCTCAGGACCATCCTTCCTTCATGCCCAAGGTGGTGTCTAGTGTGGCCGTTAATCAGTCCATTCATTTGCCTACTTTTTTCCCAAATCCACAAAACAAAGGAGAATGAATTCTGCACTGTTTGGACGTGCACAGACAACTTAGATTTTATTTGGATAGGACTAAGCCTCTCAAAAAATCTGAACAGCTGCTAGTTGGCTTTGCTGCAGGGACAGAGGGGAAGGCCATTTCAAAGCAAACCATGTCTAAGTGGATAACCCATTGCATTCATTTCTGCTATAAGCACCATGGAAAACCTACCCCACAGGGGACAAGATCACATTCCACCAGGGCTGCTTCTACCTCTACAGCCTTTCTCAGAGGTGTTCCTACCAGGGACATCCTAGACGCTGCTACCTGGAGCTCTGTACCATACCTTCATCAAACATTACCACATGCCTATTTTTTCTAAATCCAGAGCTGGTTTTGCCACTGCAGTTTTGCAGGGCCTTATAGCTGGTCCTAATGCTCTCTAACTTCCTCCTCCCTTCCTTAGCTTTGAGAATCAACCCCAATGTAATGACTGCAACAGTGAAACATGAAGAACATAGTACAGTTGTGTACACTTATCATAAATGTAGATGTTCGAGTGTATTCACTGTTGCATTCCTGGTTACCCTCCCCCCTCCAGCCCCCTGACTTCTCTTGGCTATGCTTTTCTTCTTGTTTAGTGTAGTTCAGCTTTCTGATGTATTTCCTTTTTGCTGGAGGTGTTCTCTAACATATAATTGCTTTCCATTATGGGAGCACCTGACATCTGGGGCAAGAAAAACTGATGTAATGGTGTCAGCTGCATGTTTTATACCCCTGACTACCTGAAGTCATGGAAGAAGAGACTGCGTCCAACGCAGGAATCCAAGACTTTGATATTCAGGCCTGCTGAGGGCTACCCTACAGGCAGATAACCCCAAATGTAATGACTGCAACAGTGAATACACTCGAACATCTACATTTATGGTAAGTGTACACAACTGTACTTTTTATGAAAAACAGACCAGAAATATGAGGTAAAAATCGGAACAGTCTGCAAAAATCTGTACAGTTGAGTTGTATGGTGTCCCTCTGCATAAAATAGTGTGGCAGGGTTTTTTTGTGTGTTTGTGAAATTCAGTCTTTTAAGGTTTACCGTTTCAAACTTTTGTTGTTTGACACCATCCTTATCACGTATGAAAGTTATTTTCTTACCGTAATGATAAATCTTCAAGAAGAACCATCTTTTCTAACATAACCCTCCCTCCATTCCCAACCTTCCCTGATTGTTGCTTGATCAGGGTTACCACCTGTCCCACTTTGTGAGGGACAGTCCCTCTTTGGGCAGTTGTGTCCTGCAAAAAAACTGAAAAAATGGCAAATGTCCTGAGATTTTAGGACAAAATTATTTCCTATATTTTATGTAATAGTTGCATAAAACAGTTCTGTGTCTGAAACACCTAAATGTTATAAGAAACAGAATAAGCAACTAAAATGCTACACGAATAAGCTTTTACTTAGGCAAAAAAGTGAAGTTGTGTCCTTGGTACTGGCTATGGGTATGTTTCGCCCTGCAAAATCTGACGTTTGTACCAAAAATGTCCCACTTTGGGTATTTGAAAAGGTGGCAACCCTATGCTTGATGGGGAAGAGGAGGATACCAGGCTGCCTAGGAATGTTGCATCTGACAAATGATCTTAATTTGCACTGTTAATTTCTGACTATTGCAGAAGAGAGGCCTACTTATAGGTTCATAGGTTGGTATTAGGCTATCGGCCCTAGGGCCTATGCAAGCCTAGCCATAACAATTCCCTGACTATTTCTTTCCACAATATTTACTTCTCTGAGATCTGCCATTATATTAAGTGCATAACTTTTGTCCATGGAGAGTATACTTGTGCAGCTATACACTCTAGCAGTGTATGCTGTTTGTTTGGGTTTGAACCCTCATCTCCTTTTCTATGATGATGGGATAGTTACTTTTGAAATTGGATGTAGGAGAAGAGCTCTGAGGAAACTGCGGCACAGTGATGCAGTGGTAACGTTGTTGCCTCACAGCAAGTGGTTCTCCGGTTAAATTCTCAGCTGGGGTGCCTTCTGTGCAGAGTCTGCATGTCCTCCCTGTGTTCGTGTGGGTTTCCTCCCACATTACAAAGACATGCGTCTGAAGGTTTCTCCCCAGGCCTACGCTGAAAATCGGCTCATTCCAAGTCTGACTTTCCCAGTTAACAAATGTAAAATAAAATAAATAAATAACTATTTCTTTGTCGAGTCTTTATAATGAGGTTACATTAAAGATACAACGATAGTCCAGAACTGAACAAAGTTGATCTTTTATTTAAGAATCTTCCATTCTAGTTTCTTAATGATGCTTTGTGTTATAGTAAAACTTCTCCTAGTACAGAACGAAAGACTCCCTTTGGTGAGTCAGAGACAGGATTTATTTTCATCTACCCTTTACAATTTAACACTTTTTTCACAACAGCTGCTATGCTTGAGGTACCTGTACAAGATATTTGCGCATTGTGATGTCACGCACAGACTACTAGAGAGTACTTAATTTCTAAACCTGTCAGCCCTGCTTTTTTCACAGTTTGACTCTATAGCTTGATGTCCATTAGTGAAAAGTTCTTGTGTTTGATGCTGGAGTACAGAACTTACTACTGTACAGCTTCCCTTCACCAGAAATGTAATATTTTTTTTCTTGTTTGAGAAATGGTGCAGCTCATGAGCTCCTCTGTGAACTGTTTTCTGGTTCCATTTCCTTCTCCTCAGAATTGCCTTAATGATTATCAAGGAAGGAGCAGTAGCCTTGGGTCATCCTCCTTTCATATAGCCAGTTGTCAAGGACATTATTCATGCAGCTTTGAAGTATCCACACTGCTCCTGTAGCACTCAGGAAGACAGCTGTCTGCCAGCCCTCTCAACTGAATTGACTGAAACAGTCACCTGGAATCATGGGTGGAAGCCTGCATTAGCTGTTCAGTTCGGCATGGAGCCAGAGATTACAACAGGTTTGCCATTTCATTGGCAAACGTTGATAGGACAGTTTAGTCCTCTTCCACTTTGAGATTCAGATCCATCAGCTGTTCCTTTTCTATATGCAGGTTACTGTCCTTCCCAGTAGAACAGATAGTGGAGAAGACTTCCTTCCTGCCTGAGTCTCAGCTGAAAGAGAAAGTGGCCAAGATGGTTTGAGTCTTCAGGAGTAAACTTCTGTATAGCCCACTGTAGTTATGATTGTGCATATGCTTGTTGCTTGGCTGATATGCAGCTGAATAAGATAGATTGGCTGAGGTTGTCTTTCTGAAGGAGAAGCACTGAAACTGCATACTGCACATACCCTTTTATGGGGTATTCACTTCTTGACTTGGTAGATGACCTGTTAGAGGAAACTTAACCTCATTACATTGCAGGACTTTTTATGGTCCATTTCAGCTTCTCTTTCAGGACCGGATGACCCTTGAAGAGGATGTAGCCGTCATACAGACCGAGAAAGATTTTGAAACATTAAATGGTCTTGTCACTTCCTATGCCATCCAAGTCACTAAAGGAGATCAGTCTGCTGACCCAACTGTCACAACTCTGTGATCTGAAAATGCTTTTGAAAAGGAACAGTTATCTGAGTTTTTGATATTTTAAAGTGCCTCACAAAAGACCAGTGGGTTCTGAACATGGTGGTGGTCATCCACATTTGGAGCCTTTAAGGTTTCCACTAGAAAGAGCTCCTCAAAAAGACCAGTCAGTCTTCACAGAGTTCTTGAGACAGACCCAGACTCCTCTTCTGAAAGATGGTGTAGAAAGCCATCCCTTCTTCAGAATGAGACCAGGTGTTCCACTCCTGCTTCTTTGTAGTTCTGTAGGGGACTGATTTTCTTCCCATCCTGGATATCAGTGCTTCCAGCCACTACATCAGATTCCAGATGTTGGCTTTCCAAGTGGTGTTCAACTACTTTAGTGGGTGATTGGGTGTTGGTGCTAGAAGAGATTCCTCTTGACACTCAACATTTCTGGAATTTGCACAGGATTTTTTTTCAGTTCACTATGGGTGGACATCACTGTCAGAACAAGGTGCTGCTCTTTGGTCTTTCCTGTATACCCACTGCGTTCATCCAGATGTTGACTACAATGGCTGAGACTTTGCAACAGAAGGTTCATTGGTTCCTTGCCAGGTTGCCAGCAGCCCTGCTTGAGAGAGATGCACACAGATAGTCTCTCTCTCTCTCTGGTCTGTGCTTCCCTGTGGTCACAGACCATGGGAGGTGATCATAAACTAGGAGGAGTCCTCTTTAACCCATCTTGGTGGATTACCTTCATCACTGCAAGTGTTCTCCAGTGTTAGTCATTCCTTAATGCAGTGAAGTAATGAATTGGATAACCTAGCTGAGATGATCCAGTCTTGAACATTTCTGCACCTTTTTGATTTTGATGACTGCCATGTTGTTCTTGGTTCCCATTGCATGCCTGAGAATGCAGGCATTGCAGTGGACATTGATTTCTCAGAGGTTGCATAATCACTATGCTATCATAAATTTCTTGCTAGTGTCATACCCAAGACATAGGACCCTGATTGGTAGATAATCATCACCAGTATCTGGACGAGATTCCCATTTCAACAGTTAACACCATCATAGACTAGTGATGCACATTTCACTGATGGTTTGAAGAGGTTACATCATCTGCACCACTGCTGAAGAGAAACGTTTTTTTTTTTTTTTTTTTTTCAGGGAGACAAGGCTCTACATCAACCAGCTGAAGCTATGAGCACTATGATTTGTCTGCAGGGCCTTGGAGGGAAGACTCGATTATAATTCAGTTCATCCGCATGTTCACTGTACAGTATAAGCCAGGCGAGATGCATGGTTAATACCCCCTTTGCAGAGAGATGATGAGTGTCTGGAAGTGTGTCACATATGAAGAAGCATCATCCTACTCTCAGCATTTCACATCCCACCTGAAATGAACTTGCTGTTCACTCCCTCTATCCCTGTCCTGAAAATGTGGATTTAGGCTGAAGTAAAAAAAAAAAAATCCACTGGAGACTAACTCAGTTATGCTGCTTAATGCTAGGAGCCTAAACAGGAAACTCAGTTATGCTCCCTGGAAGCACTCTCTTTGGAAGTTGCTGACATCTGTGCAGTCACTGAGACATGGTTCAAGGCCACAGAGAGCACCCCAGCTGTGCAAGGCTACAATGCCTTCCACACATTCAAACTCCAAAATAAGAGTGAAAAAAACAAAGATAGAGGTGTAGCCATCTTCATTAAAACCAAATACACCTCACAAATGGTTAAATAGTACGACTGTCTTGAGCTACTCCATGTCCAACTGGCTATAGGTAAAACACCCTACTGCATCATTCCTAGCTGCAGGTAACCCACCATAAACCAAAAGAAGCACACTGCCTTCCTGGACTTACTGGAGTCACTCTACAGCCAAACACTTTTGTCATGGGAGATTTCAACTATCCTTCTATCGACTGAGAAACATGCATGAGGTTCCTGGACTTTGTCAATACAAATGCCATGGAACAGTTAGTCTGCGCCTCCACAAGAGGCTGAAGTGTCTTGGACTTGGTACTCATCACCATTGGGGTGGGGGGTCACTGCACTATCCCCTGTGTGTTGCCCACCCTGGTAAGGTCAGACCATAACAGAATAATCAGACCTGACACCCCCCACAGGAGCAAAAAAAAAATGTTCTCCAAAACAAACTACAGCCTACCAAGCAATGGTATACAAGTTTCAAACCCCTTGCTAAGGCAGCCAGCAATGACTCCTATGCAGAGAAGTACTCAAATGCTCTGTGCAACTACTTAAACAACTGTATAGGGTCGGCTGTACCTGACCAGATCAAAACCAGGTCCTCCTGAAAAAACAAGCCACTCATGTGGACCTCAAGTATAAATAGGTTGTATAACAAAAGGAAGAAACTGTTATCTAAGAAAAAGTGGGAACTTGCTCAGCAGAGGAAGAATACCTTTCACAGCTTGAACAAGCAAATCAGATATCTTGTAAAGTCCTCTAAAGCTAGTTGTGAGGCTAAGTTAGGATCCCTAGCTAAGGACAATCACAAGGCATTCTTTAGCTACCTCCGAAATCAAAAAGGAATGCCCAGCTATGTGCCAAACTTATAGTGGATGGTACAACTCCTACTGAACTTGAGGAAATTGCCAACCTGCTAGCTGACAGATTTGGCAAAAGCTTCATCCCCCTGTCTCTACCAGCCATACCCCAAAGCATTCCCAACACCAGTTTTCTATCAAGTAACTCCAAAGAGCAGGTCATATCCGCTCTCTCCAAGGCCAAAAAGCAGCCTCTGTGGGACCAGATAACATCCCAGGCTGCCTGCTAAACAATCTAAAACAAGACCTTGTGGAACCACTTGGCACTCTGTTTAACGACAGCCTGAGCAATGGCTTTGTTTTAGCAAAGTGGAAAACAGCAACAGTAATGTAAACTAAAAAGCTCATCAACAGCAGCCGACCTACTCCTCAGCTATTTATTGAAGCTCACAGCAGATGCTGTTGCTGTCCCAGTCTCCACTCTCATAAACAGATCAGTTGTTGAAAACTATGTGCCCAAACCCTGAAAAATATCCTATGTTACACACGTACATAAAGGCAGGACCTCCACTGAACTTAATAACTACAGACCCATTGCTATACTCTCCCCCCAGCAAAAATCCTAGAAAAATGCATCCATACCCAGGTGCTAAAATATCTCCTAGACAGTAACATCCTGTCATCTACTGAACATTGTTTCAGACCTGCCCATAGTAGCACTACAGCCCTCCTGTGCTTCACAGACACAGTAAACCGTCTCAAAAACGAAGACCTGCAGGTGTCGACTCTTTTTTTGGGTATGTCCAAAACATTTGACACAGTCTCGCACCAAATCCTGCTAAACAGACTAAACCAATATCACCTATCAAATTCCACTCTTACCTGGTTCCAAAGCTACTTAACTGACAGGTACCAAGCTGTGAAATGGGAAATTTCTCTCTCTCCTCAGCTGCCCTTAACTATAGGAGTCCCATAGGGTTCTATCTTAGGACCACTACTATTCACAATCTTCACAAATGACCACCATACCTGCACACGGCATGCATCTATCATTCAGTATGCAGATGATACTACCTTAATCTGTGCTGCACAAAACATTCCCACCCTCCTGCAAACAACTCAGCTAGCATTCTCTGACGTTGAAAACTACCTTACCAAAGCCCAACTTATCCTCAATCCAAAGAAAAATCGACTTATGATTATAACCAGTTCTAACAAAAACACTAATAACAGTCAATTCACTATCTACTCCTCAAATGCTACTCCAATCACTCCAGTGGTACAGGCTAAGCTATTGGGAATAACCATAGACTCCCACCTAAAATTGGATAGTCATCTCAACTTAACTATTAAAAGTACATGCCAAACTGGGATCACTCTACCATATCAAACCATTTCTTTCCAACAACACAAGCTCAGCCATTGCTTGCTCCCAACTTCTATCCACCCTATTCTATGCATCGCCCATTCTGACTAATCTCAACAAAACTGAACTAAGCAAAATGGAAGCCTGCTATAACAGAATTGCCCGCTTTGCTGCAAATTGCTCGTGCAGAACTCCTCACTGTACTGCTTTGGGACAGCTCTACTGGCTTGAACTACCCAACCACCTAACCTACAATCAGCTCTGCCTCTGTCATTCTATCTGTTACCTTCACAATAAGTGGCCTGCCCTCAAAAACCTAGTACAACATTACTCAGCCAAAAGGCCTCTTGCATCATCAAGCAAACTGCTACTAGAAGTCACCAACAGCTACAATAGCTTTGGAAATGCACTATATAGTAGTTCAGTGGCTAAAAAATGGAACTCTGTCCCCACTAGCATACAAAACACATCGTCCAAAGCCTCCTTTAAAAACCTCATTAGGCAACATCTCAAGTAAAGTTGGCAGTGCCATGACTGCTCCCCAGGCTAGTGAAAGCGGATAAGGTATACATACTAAACCTAGAGTACTGATAATAGTTTTCACTCTTACTCACAAACACTGGCTAATGTACAGCGTATGTACTGTACCTGTGTACTATGTATGTATTCTACCTATGTTCCAAATTTCAGCTGTACACCACAAATCTATTAATTACCTTTATTTTTAAATTAATATTTTCTTGTTTGATGTCCTTCAAGGATGCATCTGCAGTCCTTACAAATGGGTTGTCCTGTCGTCAGGCAGCCCTTTGGTCGGCCGGATTCCAAAGTCTGGGTCTGGCCTCGGCTGGTGTCGCACTTCACCCGACGTCATCTCTGCTGGTCTTCGGGTATAAAGGCATCAGCCGACGCCATTTTCCTCAGTCTTTCTTGCCGTGGCGCCGAAGCAGAAGCTGTTCGCAAGTGCCGGTCGGTCAGATCCAGAGATTACTACTACCGAATACTACTCAAGACTTCTAAAAAGCTAAGTACCCCGTTGGGGACTCTTTCTTGCCTCAGCCGATGTCAGAAAAAGTGAATAACTGTTTAACTTGTGGGAAACAAATACCTCATAAAGATTTCCACTCTTACTGCTTACCTTGTTTAGGCCCAGACCACGACGTAGCAGCCTGTTTAGCCTGTGTTTCCTTCAACCGACGAACGCTTAGGCGTCGGTCGGAGTTTGCTGAACAATTTTTCGGCTAAGATTTTGCGTACATTATGCCGTCGGATCCTCCGACTACTCAAATTGTTAAGAAACGCAAAGAAAAAGACCGACACTCGCGGTCCGCGGTTTCGGCCTAAACCACGGTTAAGCAAACTGCGAGTGTCTCGGTTTCGGCCGAAACCGAGCAAACGGGTCAATCTTCAGCCGAATCCATGACTACTACCGAGGCCCCTGCTACTCTAGTTGAATCGGCCTCTGAAGTTTTGCCTACTAATGTGGTTTCTCTAGAATTATCGGACACCATCCCTTTGGATGTCTCTACCCCAGCACGTGGTGCTGCTAGGCCTCCTGCAACCATGTCTATAAAGGCCTTTGCCAGGGCTAAAGCAGCCAAAACTGCTAAGTCTGTGCCTGTTAAGCCCCCCTCTCACAGGCCCAGTTCCAGTTCCCAAATGCTTACTCTGGCAGAGGATCTCATCTCTTTAATAAGGGGATCCCAATCTCACCCAGACAGGGCCTCTCAATCTCCAGAAAAGAGACCTAGAGCAGAGCCCCCTGAGCCAGTGTCCTCAGATGACTCTTCTGATGATACAGACAATACAGACCATCCAGAGGCTCCTTTTTCTACTTATGAAGATTCCGATGCTGAAGAATCTATCCCTTCTGCCTCTCCACCAGAGGAATTTTCCTTTGGGGAAACCTTACATGCCATGAGAGAGCAATTCCAATGGCAGGGACAAGATTTCTCAGATTCAAGAAAAAGGCTTAGGACCTTTTACACTTACCGCAACATAGGCCCTTAGCTATACCTCCAGTTCTTCCTGTTGTGGATGATGCATTTAATGATGCTTGCACTGCTCCTGATACTTTACCTCCAGCCCCTGCCAAGCCCGATAGGTTTTACAGGGTACCGGACACTCATCACCACTTATACAAGGCTCCTCTTGCAGATCCTGAGACTATCTCCCAGGGGCCTAAGGCAGTAGCTTCGACCTCAGCGAAAAACCCTCTCCCTTCTGAAAGGGAATCCAGGTCCTTAGAGAGATGGGGTAAAAAAGTATACACCTCTGCTACTCTCTCAGCTAGAGCTTTGAACTGTCAGTTTCATATGATCCAATACCAAGAGTTTATGCTTGATCAGTTAACTAAGAAACTGTCCTCTGATGATTCCTTAGATAAGAAATATGTTCTAGAAATGGTGAATAACATTCAGCAGGTTAGTAACCATTCTTTAAAATGTGGCTATGATGCACTGGAGGCTTCATTTAGATCAACCATGACTGGCACAGTTATAAGAAGGCATGCATGGTTGAAAGAGCAGGTCTTGCCGGATCATGTTAAAGCAAAGCTATTAGATGCTCCTATGGATAAGGTCAGTCTATTTGGTTCTCCTGCCCAACAAGTAATGAAGAAAATGGAAGAGAAGGCAAAATCTGTACAAACAGTTAAAGATTTCTTACAGGTTCAGCCCCCAAGGTTTAGCAGGAACTGGCCTTCCAAAAATTGGTCCTTTCCAGAC
Organism: Protopterus annectens; assembly: GCF_019279795.1. NCBI lineage: Eukaryota > Metazoa > Chordata > Ceratodontiformes > Protopteridae > Protopterus > Protopterus annectens. Next base: position 1,198,206,554 of record NC_056745.1, read on the forward strand.
TCCTCTAAATCTCAGAGAGGCAGGAATAGACGTTCCAGAGGCAGAAATCAATCCAGAGGAGGTGCCTACAGGGGACGCCAGTGGCAAGGCAATAACCAACGAGGCACAGATACAACCACTACCACTGCAACAGGACAATCACAGTGACTTGGCTCTGACACGCCTACCAGGGAACAAATAGCAGCACCCTTAGGCGGAAAGTTAGCCTTATTTTCAAAAAAACTGGCACTATATCACAAGAGACAAGTGGATTTTGCAAACTATAGACCAAGGCTACAGGTTTCATTTCCACACCTTACCAGTAAAAAGAGGAATGCCAAACCTACCACCAAATCAAAAGACAGAAGCTCTAAAACAAATAGCTCAATTAACAAAGATGAGAGCTGTGGAAAGGGTACCACCTACAGAACAGGGCAGGGATTTTACTCCAGACTCTTCCTAGTACCAAGAAAAGAGAAAAGTTGGAGACCTATTCTCGACCTGTCCGCTTTAAACACATTCATCATTGTTCCAAAATTCAAAATGCTGACCCTACAGCAACTTCTTCCCATGCTGGGCAAGGAGTGTTGGCTGGTAACTCTAGATCTCAAGGAGGCATACCTGCACGTCCCCATACGACCAAATTGCAGAAGATACCTCAGATTTCTTGCAGGATCAGAGCATTATCAATTCTCAGCATTGCCCTTTGGCTTATCTACTGCCCAGAGTGTTCACGAAATGCCTGGCATCAGTAATCGCTCATTGCAGGCTACAGGGAATCCAAATTTATCCATACCTGGACAACTGCCTGATACAAGCGGACAACAAAAGCAAGCTGACACAAGACTTACAAAGAGTCATTTGCTTACTACAAGCCCTGGGATACACAGTCAATTTAAGAAAGTCAAGACTGATACCATCCCAAACAAGAACATTCTTGGGTGCAGAATTGGACACAGTAAAACAGATGGCATTCCTAACTGCAGAAAAACAAGAACAACTTCCTCTTTACTTCTTGGCATTAACAAAGCAGAACAAACTAACAGCAAGGAAAGTACTGCAGGCCTTGGGCTTCATGGCATCCTGCATAATCCTGGTCCCCCATGCCAGACTGCATATGAGAAAGCTACAGTGGTACCTAAAGAATTTATGGTCTCAACACAGGCACAGCTTAGAAACCGAAATACCACTAATCCCATGCCTGAAACAAGAGTTCCTATGGTGGGCTCAGGCATGCCAGTCAAACCCAGGTTTGTCCTTCCACGACATTCAAACAAGCCAAACTATCACAACGGACGCCTCAGACCTCGGTTGGGGGGCCCACATGCTGGACAAGTGCATTCAAGGCTTATGGACTCCAGATCAGCTGCACCTGCACATAAATCAAAAAGAAATGCTGGCAGTAAAACTAGCAATCCAGAATTTCAGACCATTCCTCAAAGAAGGCCAATTGATGATAAGGACAGACAACACCACAGTCATGTGGTACATCAACAAACAGGGAGGCACTCATTCATACCCCCTATGCCGAATGGCTCTGGACCTATGGAATATGGCTCTGAGCTACAACATTCAGTTACAGGCAATATTTGTACCGGGAAAAGAAAACATCCTAGCAGACATGTTAAGCAGAACTACCTCGGATGCTCACGAATGGATGCTACACCCGGACATCTTCAAGGCCATCACAAAGAAATGGGGAATGCCACTAATAGACCTATTCGCATCCCCACTCAATCACCAGCTCAAGAAATTCTGCACATGGACATACCACCCACTTGCTTGGAAGGTGGACTCTCTATCCTTCAGTTGGAAAGGCCTGACAGCATATGCATTTCCACCTCTTCCTTTGATGCACAAGGTACTACTGAAAATCAAAGAGGAACGTCCAAGGATAATTCTGATAGCTCCAAATTGGCCAAGACAACATTGGTATCCATTGCTGAGGAGCATGTCTCGGGGGGGAAACGTGGACACTACCCCTGATTCCTTTGATGTTAACTCAGAGCGACTACAACATCCTGCATCCAAACCTGAAAACTCTGCAACTGACTGCCTGGAACATTACATAAGAGCAACTAACCCAGATTTATCCCAAAGGGTTAAAGACATTATCCTTGAGGCCCGCAGACTTTCAACAAGAAGGAACTATGCAGGAAAATGGAAAAGGTTTGTCATTTGGAGTACTGAAAGAGGGAAAGATGTGTCAAAGGTAGATATTGCCAACATCCTGGAGTATTTGGCAGAGCTTCTCCATACAGGCCTGTCCTATTCCTCCATCAAGATACATGCATCAGCTATTTCTGCAGAATACAGCTTCGATCCCCCTGTCTTCTCACACCCTCTACTCAGGCAGTTCCTGAGAGGAATTAAGAATGTAAAACCTCCTAGGAAACCACCATTACCAGCATGGGACTTGAACTTTGTGCTAGAAAAATTGACACTCCCTCCATTCGAACCAGCAGATCTTCAACACCTATCCTGGAAAACTGCTTTCCTACTGGCAATTACTTCAGCAAGAAGGGTTTCGGAACTACAGGCTTTAATGGCAGTACAACCCTTCCTAATCTTCCATCAAGATAGAGTGTCCATGAGAACTAATCCTACATTTATGCCTAAGGTGGTATCCAGAGTGTCTCTAAACCAGGCAATCCACCTACCTACCTTCTTTCCCAATCCACAGAACAGGGGGGAAAGACTGCTGCATACCTTGGATGTACATAGACAGTTGCGCTACTACCTGGACAGAACCAAGGGCAATAGAAAAACTGACCAGCTTCTAGTAGCTTATGCAACAGGAAGGGAAGGAAAAGCAATTTCCAAACAGACAATCTCCAAGTGGATAGGAAATTGCATAAGATTCTGTTACTCCTACCATGGAAAGCAAATTCCACAGAACATAAGGCCTCATTCTACAAGGGCTACAGCCACTACCACAGCTTTCTTACGAGGAGTGGCTACCAAGGACATTATTGAGGCTGCTACTTGGACCTCCGTGCATACATTTGCCAAGCATTATAACTTACCTCTATACTCTAGATCCCGAGCAGGGTTTGCCACTGCTGTTCTGCAAGGGATCCTAACTACACCATAATTCTTCTTCCTCCTCCCCTAGTTTGGCTATGGTATTCTACCCATTTGTAAGGACTGCAGATGCATCCTTGAAGGACATAGTACAGTTTTGTACCTACCATAAATGTCGATGTCCGAACAGGATAGCATCTGCAGTCAGGATTACCCACCCTCCTTCCCCTCTGTGGTACTCCTAGGGTATTTGCCCTCCTAATAGCTAGCTGGGGGGGGATCTCTTATGGTGTATTTGTTTGTATATATGTACATATATGCTTATTTTTTGTGTTTGCCTTCTACCTTTTTGGAAACATTGGCATTTACCCAAAAAATTTAGCTTTCCAAGAGGGCAACTGGCATCTGGGGCAAGAAACATTGAGGAAAATGGCGTCGGCTGATGCCTTTATACCCGAAGACCAGCAGAGATGACGTCGGGTGAAGTGCGACACCAGCCGAGGCCAGACCCAGACTTTGGAATCCGGCCGACCGAAGGGCTGCCTGACGACAGGACAACCCATTTGTAAGGACTGCAGATGCTATCCTGTTCGGACATCTACATTTATGGTAGGTACAAAACTGTACTTTCTCTCCACTGTAACTGTTAATGTGCTGCATACCACTGTAAAAACATGTCTGTTGTAATTTGTGTGTATACAGATCATGTCTGAATATCTAAATGTTTCTAATTTTTCTATGTGGAGCTTTTGTCCCGGGCCTCTGCTGAAAAAGGTCCTTTTCGGTCGGCTCAGTCAGACACCCCTGGTTAACAAATGTAAAATAAAATAAAAATAATCCCCTTGCACTTAAGGAGTTCCATTAATTGACCCTGGAAACTGTAGACTCATAAGCCCGAACAGCCTTATTTGCAAGGCCATGGAAAGAATCATGGACCTTATCAACAAGGACATAGGTAACCTTCAAACTCATGACCCGACCAGTTTGACGTTAAGGGTCGATCATGCTTATTAAACCTGCTGGACTTTTTCGAGAACTTCACCAAAGCCCTGAATGAAGGCAAGAGAGTACATACCACGTATCTTGACTTGGCCAAGTCTTTCAACACAATCCCCCACCCAGGTATCATTGAGAAGCTTTCCCAGCTGGGGATTAACCCATATGTCACTAGATGGGTAGGCAAACTGGCTCACCAACAGAACGCATACTGTCAAAGTTGGGAAGTACACCTCTACCAGTAGAACAGTTCCCAGTGTTGTACCACAAGATTCTGGCTGGGCCGTCTACTGTTTGGAATCTATTTCTCAGACGTCCAGGCAAAAGTAGACAGCCTGTGGCTTACCAAGTGTGCTAATTGCAAACTGGGCGCAGTCATGGAGTCCTCCAATGATGGTAACATATTACAAAAGGGGCTAACACAGACAAATGATTGGTACTTAAGCCACAGACTAAAACTAAACTCAGTGTACATTATCATCCCCTTTGGTAAAGAGGAAGTCCCTGCAAATTACAATATTGACAGCACCCCCTTAAGCTGAAACCCAGTGGTGCGAGATTTGGGACCACAGGTTGATAGCAACCTAAACTTCGATCACCATGTGCCTGCAGCAGTAAGGAAAGCTTTCTACATTGTACATCTCATAAGTAAGGACATCTCATCCAAGACTAAGGATGTTAGAACTCCTCTGTACTCGACCCTCATCAGACTAAGTGTACAATGCTCCCTTTTTCATGTACTTCACCAGACAACTGCAGCAGTTGCAATAGCCACAAAGATTTCTCACCAGTCAAATTCAGGGCCTCCAAAACATGAGCTATGTGGAAAGACTGAAAGCCCTGTCATAATACTGTGTATCATACAGGCTGCTGAGAGGCAACTTCTGGCTGGCCTACAGAGCGGTCTGTGACCCTGCTCTAATGGAAATGCTGCACATCTGCAAATCAAGTGGGACAAGAGTAATTTGCCCCAGGGATCTCAACCTAACCTGTGTAACAGAACTTGCTAGACAGACAGGTATGCCCCTCGGAAATTGCCACTGCTCTGGAATAAACTCCCAGTTCATATAAAGCAGAGCTCCTCAATGACCCTATTTAAGCACAGCCTAAAGAGTTGGATGGGAGACTATAAATTCACCCCAGATGTGCATCTGTGCCAGTCATGGATAGGGGTAGTAGGTGCTGATCATAGACTCACCCTGCAGATAAAGACCATCTAACCGATTTCAGTTAGGGAACATGGGTATAATATGGCTAGGCTTGTAAAGGCCCTAGAGCCATTAGCCTAGTAACCTCCTATAAACCTGTAAAGTGTAGGGCCATGATTCTGGTTGGACAACTTAGTGAGTCATCAGGCCATTTGCGTACTGTGTTGTCCGCCAGTCGGGCTGAAGTAGATCTCCCTAGGGGAAAAAGGAAATGTTTCAAGTTTAGGACCTCCGATGATGCTGTCATGCCATTGGCCAGTCCTGCTAGGCTTGTCATTGTTGAAAAAGGTGAGGTGCCTTCACATCCCCTTTCTGTGGGTCTATATTTTAAAGCCGAAAGCTCTAAAGAGCAAATAAAAGTACATCGACACATAAAGAGCGATGTACAAAAATAGCGAAACATGTATTGAGTGAAAATCAGAACATCGAACGTATTTGGCCAGCAGCGCAGTCCGGGGGATAAGGAAATATATCCTTTTCCCCACTGTAGTGTGGTCTTGGAGTTGGTATATTTAAGTGGGGGAGTGGTGGGAGGTGTGCCCCCCTGCAAAAGAGTAGTATTTTAATTAATTTACATATACCTGCATGGCGCTGTTGTTTAAAGAAACACGTTCGGTGTTTTGATTTTCGCTCAGTACGTGTTTCGTTATTTTTGTACATCGCTCTCTGTTTTTGTGCTTGTATTCACTCTTTAGAGCTTTCGTCTTTATAACATAGACCCCTTTCTGTGACTGAGGTGGTGGCATAGGCCTTTCTAGAGACCCGTTCTTAGTCAGATATGCCTCCAGGTCCCACTTCTTCCTTTCAAGCCAACCATTCAAAGCCCAATGATGGCTTTTTGCTTTGTTTAGAGATTTCTTCAGCTTACCACTTGAGAGAGTCTGTTGTCTGTCAGGGTGCAGAGCTCGGCTTTAGACCAAAGCCCAAAGGCTGCTCACAAGATAGCTACTCTTACCCTGTCCTCAGCCTAGGCCTACCAACAAGGTCTTGTGAGGTTGTCTGAGGGTTTAATCTCCTTGGCTAAATCTAGAAGCCTTCCTTCGCTGACTCCCCCCAGGTAAAAGAAAAAGGGACACCCCTCCAGAAGAATTTTCTGATTCTTTGGACTCCAGTGATGAATTTGATCAGGAGGAATCCACCTTTGAGGAGGGATGCATCCATTGCTTCCTGTGGGGATTCTGACTCCGAGAAGAACATTGCTTCAGCTTCTCGTCCCAAGGATATTTCCTTTGGGGAAACTTTGCATACCTTGAGGGAACACTTCAAATGGGAAGCACAGGACTACCCCCAATCGAAGAAGAGGATTAGAGAATTTCTTAATCTCTCTGAACACAAGCCCCTTGACATACGGCCCCTTCTTAGAGGTGGTAGACGATGTCTTCCTGGATTTTTCTTTCTAGCCATACTCTGTGCCCCCTGCTCCTTGAAAATCTGACATATTTTACAGGGTTCTTGATGCCCACAAGCACCTTTTTAAGAACCTTATGGCAGACCATGAGGTTGTGACTACAGGCCCCAACAGAGGAAAAGCTTGATCTACCAAAAAGCCCTTGCCTACTGACAAGGAAAGCAGGACCTTAGATTTGATAAGAAGTTCTACATCTCTGCTACCCTCATCATGAGAGCTTTGAAATTCCAGTTTCGTATGGTCAAGTACCAGGAAACTATTCTTGAGCAGATGAAACAAAAGTTGATGGGTATCTAAAATAAGGGCCTCTCAGAGGAATTAATGGATATATGCAACTGCTGCTCTCAGGTGGCTAAACACACACTGCACTACAGCTATGAAATCCTTGGAAGCCTCAAGCAGGGCAATAGCTACAGAATCCGTTGTCAGAAGATACGCATGGCTGATGGAGCAATCCCATTAGGTAACATTTTTCTCTTTCTTCCTAAAGCTGAAGCTGCCCATAAGAAAATGGAGGATAAGGCCATGTCCGTGCAAACAGTCAAGGACTTTCTTCAGGTCCAAATCCCTCATTTCATCATAAATTACACTACCAAGTATTGGTCCTTTCCAGACCCCCCCCCCAATCTAAAGGTCTGTATTATAACAGCGAACACTTAAAATAGTGAACTCTGTATAACTGACCCTAAAATATCAAAACTACAAAATGCTAAACACACGGAACAGCGATTTTTTCCCCAGGGGAAAAAAATTGCTGCTCCCTTTAAAAAAAAAAAAACACAAAATAAATAATTAAATATACCAACCCCGAGATCGCACCACAGTGGAGGAAATGGCAAAGTCCCGGAAAAAACAGTGTTCGCTGTTTTAAGCATTCACTGATTTAATGGGGAACCCAATCTAAGCCTAAGCAGAGGAAACCCCATAGGGGAAGGAGCCAGCGGTAGCACCAATGGCTTAAACAATGGCAAACAGCCTCCACTAGACCTGGGGAATCACTTTCCCTGGTCCCTAGCAGGGAGCAACCCTGATTCTTGCATGATAGTCCCCAACCCCCATCCCCTACCCATTCTTTGTGTGGGAGGGGGGACTAGCACTATTCTTCAGGAGCTGAGCTGTCATTTGCAAGGACCAATGGGTGCTAAACATCATTCTAAGAGGTTACAAACTCAAGTTCATATAACCCTTCATTCACTCAGGCTTTCCAGAAATTCTTGCAAACCAAAAGTCAGAGGCCTTGACCCAGATAGAGCTACTGTGTTTTCAAGGCTTTGTGGAACACTGTTCCTTATGCCCAGAAAAGAGGTACCTGGAGGCCAATTCTGAACCTGTCAAGGCTCAACAGATTCTTCCATATTCTGAAATTCAAGATGCTAGCTCTTCAAAAACTTCTACCTATGGTTACTCTGGACGTAAAATATTTTTACCACCATATTTCTTTAGAGGAATCACACAGAAGCTTCTTGTGCTTCAGAGCATATATCAGGCACCATCAGTTCTGTGCTCTGCCCTTTGGCTTGTCTGCTGCTCCCAGGGTCTTCTCAAAATGTATAGCCCTGGTGATAGCCTTCTGCAGGATAAAGGGAATTCAGATTTTACGCTTACTTGGACAATTGCCTCTTTCAGGCAACAAGCCTAGAAAAACTCAGTGTGAACCTACTTTACATCCAAAATATTCTAGCCTTTGTGGGAGTCACCATCAATGCATAACATTCTCACAGACCCCACAAACAGGATTGTTTCTGTGGGCCCTACTGGGCTCAGTTCTTCAGAAGGCCTTCTTACTTCCAGACAAAGTCCCTTTCCTGACACTGTATTTCAAGAAACTCTTGGTCAGGAATTACCTCACAGCCAAGGAGTATCTCAGGGCCCTGGAATACATGGCCTCTTGCATTCTCATGATCCCCATAGCTAGGCTGCTAACGAGAAACTACAGTGATAAATCAAAAATGTGTGATGCCAACATTCACAGTCTCTCGCCTTAAAGATAAAACTGCTTCCGTGCCTCAGGAAGGAGTTTGCCTAGTGGGTCCATGCATGTTCCATCAGTCCAGGCCTCCCCTTCAGGCTCATCCCTCAGGACCAAACTCTGACAACGAATGCATCAGAAGTAGCCTAGGGGAGCGCATTTCACCTGCTTCCAGACTCAAGGCCTTCCCCTCAATACTACTACTCTCCAAGTTCAAAAACAAGCACATGAATGTAAAAAAAAACTTATGGCAATCCAAAAAGGCCTGATTGCTTTCTAAAGAAATGGAAACCCAGAGTCATCCTGGTGAAACCGGACAATACCACAGTTATGTGGTACATAAGCAGGTGGGAACCCACTCTTGCGCGCTTTGCCGCCAAGCCATAGATGTTTGGGAAACAGCGCACTTCCTAGGGCTGCGCATCATGGCACAGTACCTACTGTGGGGAAATCAATCTGCTAGTGGATCACCTCAGCAGGAGCCTGTCAGACCACCATGAGTGGCAACTGCATCATTAAGTCTTTCTCAGCATAGATGAAAAATGGGGTGTGCCTCTAATAGACCTTTTTGCCACCAAAGAAACTGCTTAGTTGGAAAAGTTTTGTTCCAGGAATAAAATTAAGTCAGCCTAGAAGATAAATGTCTTCTCTTTCCTTGGACAGGCCTTAACTTCTTTGCCTTCCCCCAATACCACTACTCTCTAGACGAGTATTGCTAAAAAATAAGGGAAGAGGGGCCAAGATTAATTCTTATAGCCCCAGATTGGCCAAGGTAGCACTGGTACCCTCTGTCACTCAGCCTAACTAGCATGGAGCCATGGCAGCTGCCACAGAGCATGGACTTACTAACACAGGACAAGGGGCAAGGTAATACACCCCAACCTGCAGACACTCAGATTGTCAGCATGAATGATGCCTTGATCCATGGAAGGGGCCAGTCCTTGACATACAGGTCCTGGACATTCTAAAAGAGGCCAGGAGATGTAGTGCTAGGAAGCCTTACTCCACCAAATAGTAAAGATACACCTTTTGATGCAGTCAAAAGGACAGAACCCTCGTCTAGCTCAGATTCCTTTTATCCTGCTATATTTGTTCTGCCTTTTTGAAGGTGGTCTCTCATACTCCTTCATTAAAATCCATGCTTCAGCTATATCATCTGCCTGTCTACGTTCTCAGCCGTCTCTCTTTTTCACACTCCCTCATGAAACAGTTTCTGAGAGTTGTCCACAGTAGACCTCTCAGAAAGCCTCCAGTTCCTCCCCGGGACTTCAGTTTCATTCAGGAGGAACCTGCCCATCCACCCTTTGAACCAGCTGCTTCTGCTGAAATGAAATTCTTGACTTAGAAGATTGTCTTCCTACATTGCTTCAGACAGAAGGGTGTCTGAGCTTCAGGCCATTGTGTGTGTGGAGCCCTTCATCATATTCCACCCATATAGTCACTGAGGAACAACCCTTCCTTTATCCCAAAGGTGGTGACAGAGACTTCTTCTTCTTTCGGCTTTTCCCGGTTAGGGGTCACCACAGCGGATCATCTGTCCGCTCATGATTGGCAGTGGAGTTTTTACGGTGTCGAGTTGCCAGCTCTGCACCCAACCTTCATACACACCTAGGGCCAATTTAGAGTGTCCAATCCACCTACTGCATGTCTTTGGGATGTGGGAGGAAACCAGAGCACCTGGAGGAAACCCACGCAACCACAGGGAGGACATGCAGACTCCGCACAGAAGGCACCTCAGCCGAGAATCGAACCGGAGAACCTCTTGCTGTGAGGCGGCAACGCTAGCCGCTGCACCACCATGGCCGCCAAAGGTGGTGACAGAGACTACTTTAAGTAAAACCATGCACTTGCCTGTATTCTTCCCAAACCCTCAAAACAAGGGAGAAGGATCCTTCATTCTTTGGATGAGCATATGTTTAACTGCATTACTACTTAGAACCAAGAATGTCAGAAAATTAGACCAACTGTTTGTGGCTTTTGTTGATTCCTCTGAGGGGAAAACAGTTTCCAAGCAAACCATCTCTAAATGGATCTCCCACTGTATCAACGTTTGCTACCGCTATCATGGTAAGACGTTTCTCGATGCTGTAAGGACACAATCGAGGGGTGGCCACTAAGGAGATGTTGGAAGCAGCTACTTGGTCCTCTGTGCATACCTTCAAAAAAAATCTTTCTACCTTTTCAAAATCCAGCGCAGGATTTGCCACTGCTATTTGCGGGGCATCTTTGCCTCTAATTAAGTCTTACACCCACTCTTCTTTCAGCCTTAGGAGTGTTCCCTCAAGTCAGAATTGTAGCAGTGAAATACGATGAACATAGTACAGTTTTGTACACTTAACCATAAATGTACATGTTAGAGTGTATTCAGTATTGTAGTATTTCCGACCCTCTGTTCCACTCTGATCTACTAGATAGGCTAGGACATTCACCCTCTTAAGTCTGGGTGAACCTCTCTCCTTCCTCCTACTCAACTATTCTATAATCCAGGGTCTCAGACCCCTGACCTCAGAGACATGGAGGGGGGGGCTCCTCCTTGGTGGCGGCAAGAAAGTACGGAGGTCATGTAGCCGGATGACTCCCTTTATACCCAAACATAGTGATGTTTGCTAGGGTGTCTACCAGCTCCGAGAAGAGGGAAAGAGAGTCTGTGGTAGTTGGGCCAGCTATAAGGGCTTCCATGGTGGGAAATTCCACAAGTCAGGACTGCAGCAGTGAATACACTTGAACATGTACATTTATGGTAAGTGTACACAGCTGTACTTTCCTTGTAATCACTTTGAGTGGATTGCCACTTCATTACCTTTTGCCCACCATTCATAGTGCTTTTTACAAAGTGTTGTGGTCAAAGACCAGCCCACTAGAGGTATGGCTGCTTCCAGTGCTTGTTTCAGGAATGGCTCCTTTGCTGACACCTGTGCCATGGTCACTTTGTCTTCATGGTCCGTTTCCACCAACCTTTGTTAGCCTGTTGTGGGAAGCTGGTCCATATTTGGAAAAGCAGTACTCTGTATTAACGTTTCTGAGCTCTCGCTACTTTTGAGTTTCCACCACGGTGGGTACTGCCTTGGATTCAGCCCAAATAAGGGACCCATCCAGGAGGGTCACCAGATAGTTTTTTTGTATCAGTTGCTGCATGTGTAAGACCTTTCTTTATTGGTCAGTAATGTCTTCATTCTGTCACACTTGCAGATGGGTATTTTTCCACCAACTTCGCCTTTTGGATTTTCTTTTAACCTGTAGAACGTTATTACTTAGTTAATGATGTGGCTATTGGATCTTAGGTTATTTCATGATTCACAGCATGCGGGATGCTTCTAATGGCAAGGGGCAGACTGGCAACAGAAGTAGGGGATGTTTACACTTATCCAGCCAGTGCAGATTTTTGCCAGATTGGAAATGAAGCTGAATTCAGAAAGTTAACAAACCAGGCATGTTCGTCTCGAAAATGAACTACTAGTGGACTTGAACTTGTATATCTTCTGTTGTGTCTTAGTATTCTTACTTGCATGCCTTTCCTTATTGTGAAGTTTACACACAACTCTTAAAATACACTCTGTGTCTTGTGTGGGTGATCTCTTCATTGTTTAGCATGTTCAGTCCCCCCCACAGTGTCTTCAGTTGTAAAAAAATAATTTTCTGTTGCTTTCAACTTTTAAGATCAGGCTGAGTATAAAAAGTAGTGGTAGAAGATACAGTCTGTACTTTTACTCTAAATTTGTTTTTGGCTAAGGTTAAGTTGTATCTGTTTTTCATGTTGTGACTCATCAAATTTTTTTTAATATTGAATTTACTTGCATATTTTTTGTCTTACTAGTGTCTGTGCATGCAGAAATTGTTATAAAACATGAGAATCTTGTTCATAGTATCTGTCTTAAGCATCTGTCTTTAGAAACACTATTCTTGTCTGATGTCCTTCATGGATGCATCTGCAGTCATAACAAGTGGGTTGTCCTGTCGTCAGGCAGCCCTGCAGTCGGCCGGATTCCAAAGTCCGGGTCCGGCTTCGGCTGATGTCGCACTCCACCCGACGTCATCTCTGTTGGTCTTCGGGTATAAAACCATCAGCCGACGCCATTTTCCTCAGTCTTTCTTGCCGCGTGGCGCCCGAAGCAGAAGCTGTTCGCAAGTGCCGGTCGGTCGGATCCAGAGATTACTTCTACCGAATACTACTCGAAGACTTCTAAAGCTAAGTACCCGTTGGGGACTCTTTCTTGCCTCAGCCGATGTCAGAAAAAAGTTAACAATTGTTTAACCTGTGGGAAACAAATACCTCATAAAGATTTCCACTCTTACTGTCTGCCTTGTTTAGGCCCAGCCCACGGCGTAGCAGCCTGTTCGGCCTGTGCCTCTTTCAACCGACGCTTAGGCGCCGGTCGGAGTTTGCAGAACAGTTTTTCGGTTCTGATTTTGCGTACATTATGCCGCCGGATCCTCCGACTACCCCCAAAAAACGCAAAGATAAAGACCGACACTCGCGGTCCGCGGTTTCGGCCGAAACCACGGTAAAGCAAATCATGAGTGTCTCGGTTTCGCGAAACCGAGAAAACTGCTCAAAGTACAGCTGAACCTATTCTTACAACTGAGACCCCTGCTACAACTCTTGAATCGACCACAGAAATTTTACCCACTACGGTGGTTGACTTATCAGACACCATCCCTTGGATGTCTCTACCCCAGCACGTGGTGCTGCTAGGCCTCCAGCTGCCATGTCCATTAAGGCCTTCGCCAGGGCTAAAGCAGCCAAGACTACTAAAACAGTGCCTGTTAAACCCCCACATCCAGGCCCTCTTCTAGTTCTCAAATGCTTTCTTTGGCAGAAGATTTAATTTCTTTAATTAGAGGATCTCAATCTCACCCAGACAGGGCCTCTCAGCCCCAGAGAAGAGACCTAGGGCAGAGCCCCTGAGCCAGTGTCTTCTGATGATTCTGCTGATGAATCAGACATAACTGACCAGCCTGAGGCTCCCTTCTCCAATTTTGAAGATTCTGATGCTGAAGAATCCATTCCAGCTGCTTCCCCACCAGAAGAATTCTCCTTTGGGGAAACCTTGCATGCCATGCGAGAACAGTTCCAATGGCAGCAACAGGATTTTTCAGACTCCAGAAAAAGACTTAGGACCTTTCTGCACCTCCCACAGCACAGGCCCTTAGCTATACCTCCTGTTCTCTCTGTGGTGGATGATGCTTTCAATGATGTTTGCTCCGCTCCAGATTCTTTACCCCCAGCCCCTGCCAAACCAGACAGATTTTACAGGGTGCCAGATACTCATCACCACCTTTACAAGGCCCCACTTGCAGACCCAGAAACTATATCCCAGGGTCCCAAGGCAGTAGCCGCGACCACAGCTAAAAACCCTATTCCTTCTGAAAGGGAAGCAAGGTCACTAGACAGATGGGGTAAAAAGGTCTACACTTCAGCTACTCTCTCAGCTAGAGCTTTCAGTTTCACATGATACAATACCAAGAGTTTATGCTTGATCAGTTAACTAAAAAACTAACCACTGATGAATCTCTTGATAAGAAATATGTATTAGAGATGGTAAATAACATACAACAGGTTAGCAACCATTCCTTAAAATGTGGCTATGATGCACTGGAGGCTTCATTTAGATCAGCCATGACAGGCACAGTGATAAGAAGGCATGCATGGCTAAAGGAACAAGCTTTACCGGATCATGTTAAAGCTAAGTTGCTAGATGCTCCTATGGACAAGACAAGTTTGTTTGGTACACCTGCCCAGCAGGTTATGAAGAAAATGGAAGAAAAGGCAAAATCTGTTCAAACTGTTAAAGATTTCTTGCAGGTTCAACCCCAAGGTTTAGCAGGAACTGGCCTGCCAAAAATTGGTCCTTTCCTGACTCCACAAAATTTCAAAGGGGCAGGAATAGACGTTCCAGAGGCAGAAACCAATCCAGAGGAGGTGCCTACAGAGGACGACAGTGGCAAGGTAACAACAGAGGCACAGACACAGCCACTGCCACTACATCAGCACAACCACAGTGACTTAATCCTAAATCCGCCTACCAGGGAACAAATAGCAGCTCCTCTAGGCGGAAAGTTAACCTTATTTTCAAAGAACTGGCACTACATAACAAAAGACAAGTGGATTTTACAAACCATAGATCAAGGTTACGGTTTCACTTCCACACTTTACCAGTCAAAAGAGGAATGCCAAATCTACCTCCAAATCAAAAACAGAGGCTCTACGCCAGATAATGGAGTTAGCAAACATGAGAGCTGTGGAAAGAGTGCCAACAGCAGAACAAGGAAAGGGGTTCTACTCCAGACTATTCCTAGTTCCAAGAAAGGAAAAAGTTGGAGACCAATTCTCGACCTGTCCACCTTAAATACATACATCATTGTCCCAAAATTCAAAATGCTGACCCTACAGCAACTTCTTCCCATGCTGGGCAAGGAGTCTTGGCTGGTAACTCTAGATCTCAAGGAGGCATACCTGCACGTCCCCATTCGACCAATCTGCAGAAGATACCTCAGATTTCTTGCAGGATCAGAGCACTATCAATTCTCAGCATTGCCCTTTGGCTTATCTACTGCGCCCAGAGTATTCACAAAATGCCTGGCATCAGTAATCGCCCATTGCAGACTACAGGAATTCAAATTTACCCATACCTGGACGACTGCCTGCTACAAGGCGACAACAAAAGCAAGCTGACAACAGATTTACAAAGGGTCATTTACTTGCTACAAGGACTGGGATACACAGTCAATTTACAAAAGTCAAGGCTGATACCATCCCAAACAAGGACATTCTTGGGCCTGAATTGGACACAGTACAACAAATGGCATTCCTGACTACAGAAAAACAAAAGAACTTCCTCTTTAATTCTTGGCACTAACAAAACTGAACAAGTTAACAGCAAGAAAAGTTCTGCAGGCCTTGGGCTTCATGGCATCATGCATAATCTTGGTCCCATTTGCCAGACTACATATGAGGAAACTACAGTGGTACCTAAAGAATTTATGGTCCCAACACAGACACAGTCTAGAAACAGAAATCCCACTAATTCCATGCTTAAAACAGGAGTTCCTATGGTGGGCTCAGGCATGCCAGTCAAACCCAGGCCTACCCTTTCGCAGATGTCAACCAAGCCAGACCATCACAACAGACGCTTCAGACCTAGGGTGGGGGGCCCACATGCTGGACAAATGTGTGCAAGGATTGTGGACACAGGATCAACTTCACCTGCACATCAATCTAAAAGAAATGCTGGCAGTAAAACTGGCAATCCAAAAGTTCAAACCATTTCTCAAAGAGGGCCAGTTGATGATAAGGACAGACAACACCACAGTCATGTGGTACATCAACAAACAGGGAGGCACTCATTCATACCCCTATGCAGAATGACCTTGGAGCTGTGGACCCTGGCACTCAGCTACAACATTCAGTTACAGGCAATATTTGTACCGGGGAAAGACAATACCCTAGCAGACATATTAAGCAGAACCACTTCGGATGCCCACGAATGGAAGCTGCACCTGGACATCTTCAAGACCATCTCGAAGAAATGGGGAATGCCACAGATAGACCTATTCGCATCACCTCTCAATCACCAGCTCAAAAAATTCTGCACAAGGACATTCCACCCACTAGCATGGAAAGTGGACTCACTCTCCTTCAACTGGAAAGGCCTAACAGCATATGCATTCCCACCTCTTCCTTTGATACACAAGGTACTACTAAAAATCAAGGAAGAACGTCCAAGGATAATCCTGATAGCTCCAAACTGGCCAAGACAACACTGGTACCCACTACTGTGCATGTCTCGGAACAATATGTGGCCAATACCCCTGATGCCTTTGATGTTAACTCAGAACAACTACAGCATCATACATCCAAACCTAAAAACGCTGCAACTGACTGCATGGAACATCACATAGCAGCAGCTAATCCAGAACTTTCCCAAAGAGTTAAAGACATTATTCTTGAAGCACGCAGACCTTCAACAAGAAGGAACTATGCTGGAAAATGGAAAAGGTTTGTCATTTGGAGTACGGAAAGAGGAAAAGATGTGTCAAACATAGATATGCCTAACATTCTGGAGTATCTGGCGAACTTCTTCATTCAGGCCTGTCCTACTCCTCCATCAAGATACATGCATCAGCTATTTCAGCAGAATACAGCTTTGATCCACCTGTTTTTCGCACCCTTTGCTCAGGCAGTTCCTCAGAGGAATCAAGAATGTAAAACCTCCAAGGAAACCACCATTACCAGCTTGGGATTTAAACTTTGTGCTAGAAAAGTTGACACTATCACCCTTTGAACCAGCAGCAACAGCAGACCTACAACACCTGTCATGGAAAACTGCTTTCCTACTGGCAATTACTTCAGCAAGGAGGGTTTCAGAACTACAGGCCTTAATGGCAGTGCAACCCTTCCTAATCTTCCACCAAGATAGAGTGTCCATGAGGACTAATCCTACATTTATGCCCAAGGTGGTATCCAGAGTGTCTTTAAACCAGGCAATCCACCTACCTACCTTCTTTCCCAACCCACAAAACAGAGGGAAAGAATACTGCATACCTTGGATGTACATAGACAGCTACGCTACTACTTGGACAGAACAAAAATAGCAGAAAGACTGACCAACTTTTTGTAGCCTATGCAACAGGAAGGGAAGGAAAAGCTATTTCCAAACAGACAATCTCCAAATGGATAGGAAATTGCATACGATACTGTTACTCCTTCCATGGAAAACCAATTCCACAGAACATAAGACCTCATTCTACAAGGGCAACAGCCACTACCACAGCCTTCTTACGAGGAGTGGCAACCAAAGACATTATTGAGGCGGCTACTTGGACCTCCGTGCATACATTTGCCAAGCATTATAATTTGCCTCTATATTCCAGATCCCGAGCAGGGTTTGCCACTGCTGTACTGCAAGGGATCCTAAACACACCATAATCTACTTTTATCCTCCTCCCTAGTTGGCTATGGTATTCTACCCACTTGTTATGACTGCAGATGCATCCATGAAGGACATAGTACAGTTTTGTACCTACCATAAATGTAGATGTCCGAACTGGATAGCATCTGCAGTCAGGATTACCCTCCCTCCTTCCCTCTGTGGTACTCCTAGGGTGTTTACCCTCCTAATAGCTAGCTGTTGGGGAGTCTTTTATGGTGTATTTGTTTGTATATATGTACATATATGCTTATTGTTGTGTTTACCTCTATCTATTTGGAAACATTGGCATCTATCCAAATTTTAGCCTGCAAGAGGGCTACTGGCATCTGGGGCAAGAAACACTGAGGAAAATGGCGTCGGCTGATGCTTTTATACCCGAAGACCAACAGAGATGACGTCGGGTGGAGTGCGACATCAGCCGAAGCCGGACCCGGACTTTGGAATCCGGCCGACTGCAGGGCTGCCTGACGACAGGACAACCCACTTGTTATGACTGCAGATGCTATCCAGTTCGGACATCTACATTTATGGTAGGTACAAAACTGTACTTTTTCACTAGTTTATTATTTATTGCATCTTGGTTTAAGTTGATAAACTCCTGGAAGCGTGACTTTTTTTTTTTTAAGAATATTTGTCTTTATTCTTGGGTTAAAGATGTCGTGGTCTGTTTTCATTACAGAGGATTTAACTATGGCAGAGGAACAGAAGGGTCCTTGGTCAGTGTTTTGCAGAGAGAGTGTCTGTGTGTGTGTGTCTGTGTGTGTGTCTGTGTGTGTGTCTTTGTGTGTGTGTGTGTGTGTGTGTGTGTGTGTGTGTGTGTGAAGCTGTATTATTTGTTCCGTCATCTTCTAGCATAGTTGATTGATAGTTATACATATTACTTTGATTCATGTTTAGTTTGCCCAGTTATCATGAATGTTAACTCCCTTCTTAGATTCCATTTCATTTTTTTCATGTTGTACTTATTGTATCCTCCCTCGTGCTGTGCAGAAGACTTGGATGAATGTAATGAAAATTGCTGATGTCCTTCATGGATGCATCTGCAGTCATAACAGCTGGGTTGTCCTGTCGTCAGGCAGCCCTACAGTCGGCCGGATTCCAAAGTCCGGGTCCGGCTTCGGCTGATGTCGCACTTCACCCGACGTCATCTCTGTGGGTCTTCGGGTATAAAGGCATCAGCCGACGCCATTTTCCTCAGTCTTTCTTGCCGCGTGGCGCCCGAAGCAGAAGCTGTTCGCAAGTGCCGGTCGGTCGGATCCAGAGATTATTTCTACCGAATACTACTTCGAAGACTTCTAAAGCTAAGTACCCCGTTGGGGACTCTTTCTTGCCTCAGCCGATGTCAGAAAAAGTTAATAATTGTTTAACCTGTGGGAAGCAAATACCTCATAAAGATTTCCATTCTTACTGTCTGCCTTGTTTAGGCCCAGCCCACAACGTAGCAGCCTGTTCGGCCTGTGCTTCTTTCAACCGACGAACGCTTAGGCGTCAGTCAGAGTTTGCAGAACAGTTTTTCGGTTCTGACTTTGCTTACATTATGTCGTCG
Source organism: Protopterus annectens (assembly GCF_019279795.1). Classification (NCBI taxonomy): domain Eukaryota; kingdom Metazoa; phylum Chordata; order Ceratodontiformes; family Protopteridae; genus Protopterus; species Protopterus annectens. Next base: position 1,198,225,614 of record NC_056745.1, read on the forward strand.
GAACCTCCGACTACACTTTCTGCCAAAAAACGCAAAGAAAAAGACCGACACTCGCGGTCCGCGGTTTCGGCTGAAACCACGCTTAAGCAAACCGCGAGTGTCTCGGTTTCGGCCGAAACCGAGAAAACTGATCTAGGTACAGCCGAATCTATCTCTACAGTTGAGGTCCCTGCTACAATTCTTGAATCGGCCTCTGAAACTTTACCCACTGACTTATCAGACACCATTCCCCTGGATGTCTCTACCCCAGCACGTGGTGCTGCTAGGCCTCCAGCAGCCATGTCCATTAAGGCCTTCGCCAGGGCTAAAGCAGCCAAGACTACCAAATCAGTGCCTGTTAAACCACCCTCAACCAGGCCCTCTTCTAGTTCTCAAATGCTTACTTTGGCAGAAGATTTAATTTCTTTAATTAGAGGATCTCAATCTCACCCAGACAGGGCCTCTCAGCCCCAGATAAGAGACCTAGGGCAGAGCCCCGAGCCAGTATCCTCTGATGATTCTGCTGATGAATCAGACATTACTGACCAGCCAGAGGCCCCTTTCTCCAATTTTGAGGATTCTGATGCTGAAGAATCCATTCCAGCTGCATCCCCTCCAGAAGAATTCTCCTTTGGGGAAACCTTACATGCCATGCGAGAGCAGTTCCAATGGCAGCAGCAAGATTTCTCAGATTCCCGAAAAAGACTTAGAACCTTTCTGCACCTTCCACAGCACAGGCCCTTAGCTATACCTCCTGTTCTCTCTGTGGTAGATGATGCTTTTAATGATGTCTGCTCTGCTCCAGATTCATTACCCCCAGCCCCTGCCAAACCAGACAGATTTTACAGGGTGCCAGACACTCATCACCACCTTTACAAGGCCCCCCTTGCAGACCCAGAAACTATATCCCAGGGTCCCAAGGCAGTAGTCAGACCATAGCTAAAAACCCTACTCCTTCTGAAAGGGAAGCAAGGTCATTAGACAGATGGGGTAAAAAAGTATACACTTCAGCTACTCTCTCAGCTAGAGCTTTAAACTGCCAGTTTCACATGATACAATACCAAGAGTTTATGCTTGATCAGTTAACTAAAAAATTAACCACTGATGAATCTCTTGACAAGAAATATGTATTAGAAATGGTAAATAACATACAACAGGTTAGTAACCATTCCTTAAAATGTGGCTATGATGCACTGGAGGCTTCATTTAGATCAGCCATGACTGGCACAGTGATAAGAAGGCATGCATGGCTAAAGGAGCAAGCTCTACGGGATCATGTTAAAGCTAAATTGTTAGATGCTCCTATGGATAAGACAAGTTTGTTTGGTGCACCTGCCCAGCAGGTTATGAAGAAAATGGAAGAAAAGGCAAAATCAGTTCAAACTGTTAAAGATTTCCTGCAGGTTCAACCCCCAAGGTTTAGCAGGAACTGGCCTGCCAAAAATTGGTCCTTTCCTGACTCCACAAAATTTCAAAGGGGCAGGAATAGACATTCCAGGGGCAGAAACCAAACCAGAGGAGGTGCCTACAGAGGACGGCAGTGGCAAGGTAACAACAGAGGCACAGACACAGCCACTGCCACTACTTCAACACAGCCACAGTGACTTACTCCTAAGTCCGCCTACCAGGGAACAAATAGCAGCTCCACTAGGCGGAAGGTTAACCTTATTTGCAAAGAACTGGCACCACATAACAAAAGACAAGTGGATTCTACAAATTATACATCAAGGTTACCGATTCCACTTCCACACTATACCAGTCAAAAGAGGAATGCCAAATCTACCTCCAAATCAAAAACAGAAGCTTTACAACAGATAATGGAGTTGGCAAACATGAGAGCTGTGGAAAAAGTGCCTACAGCAGAGCAAGGAAAGGGTTCTACTCCAGACTATTCCTAGTTCCAAGAAAGGAAAAAGTTGGAGACCAATTCTCGACCTGTCCACCTTGAATACATACATCATTGTCCCAAAATTCAAAATGCTGACCCTACAGCAACTTCTTCCCATGCTGGGCAAGGAGTGTTGGCTGGTAACTCTAGATCTCAAGGAGGCATACCTGCACGTCCCTATTCGACCAATCTGCAGAAGATACCTCAGATTTCTTGCAGGATCAGAGCACTATCAATTCTCAGCATTGCCTTTGGCTTATCTACTGCCCAGAGTATTCACAAAATGCCTGGCATCAGTAATCGCATACTGCAGACTACAGGGAATTCATATTTACCCATACCTGGACGACTGCCTGCTACAAGGGGACAACAAAAGCAAGTTGACAACAGATTTACAAAGGGTCATTTACTTGCTACAAGCACTGGGATACACAGTCAATCTACAAAAGTCAAGGCTGATACCATCCCAAACAAGGACATTCTTGGGAGCGGAATTGGACACAGTGAGACAAATGGCATTCCTAACTACAGAAAAACAAAAAGAACTCCCTCTTTACTTCTTGGCACTAACAAGGCTGAACAAATTAACAGCAAGAAAGGTTCTGCAGGCCTTGGGCTTCATGGCATCATGCATAATTTTGGTCCCATTTGCCAGACTACATATGAGAAAACTACAGTGGTACCTACGGAATTTATGGTCCCAACACAGGCACAGCCTCGAAACAGAAATCCCACTAATTCCATGCTTAAAACAGGAGTTCCTATGGTGGGCCCAGGCATGCCGGTCCAACACAGGCCTTCCCTTTCACAGATGTCAAGCAAGCCAGAGCATTACAACAGACGCTTCAGACCAAGGATGGGGGGCCCATATGCTGGACAAATGCGTGCAAGGATTGTGGACTCAGGATCAACTTCACCTGCACATCAACCTAAAAGAAATGCTGGCTGTAAAACTGGCTATCCAAAAGTTCAGACCATTTCTCAAAGAGGGCCAGCTGTTGATAAGGACAGACAACACCACAGTCATGTGGTACATCAACAAACAGGGAGGCACACATTCATACGCCCTATGCAGAATGACTTTGGAACTGTGGACCCTGGCAATCAGTTACAACATCCAGCTGCAGGCAAGATTTGTACCAGGAAAAGAAAATACTCTAGCGGACATTTTAAGCAGGACCACATCAGATGCTCACGAATGGCACCTGCACCGGACATCTTCAGGACCATTTCAAAGAAGTGGGGAATGCCTCAGATAGATCTATTTGCATCTCCTCACAATCACCAACTCAAAAATTCTGCACAAGGACATTCCACCCACTAGCATGGAAAGTGGATTCGCTCTCCTTCAGCTGGAAAGGCCTAACAGCATATGCATTCCCACCTCTCCCTTGATATACAAAGTACTGCTAAAAATCAAGGAAGAACATCCAAGGATAATCCTGATAGCTCCAAACTGGCCAAGACAACACTGGTACCCACTACTGAGGAGCTTGTCTCGAACAATATGTGGCCAATTCCCTGATGCCTTTGATGCTAACTCAGAACAACTACAGCACCATACATCCAAACCTGAAAACCTTACAACTGACTGCATGGAACATCACATAGCAGCAGCTAATCAAGAACTTTCCCAAAGAGTTAAAGACATTATTCTTGAAGCACGCAGACCTTCAACAAGAAGGAACTACGCTGGAAAATGGAAAAGGTTTGTCATTTGGAGTTCTGAAAGAGGAAAAGATGTGTCAAACATAGATATGCCTAACATTCTGGAGTATCTGGCCGAACTTCTCCATTCAGGCCTGTCCTACTCCTCCATCAAGATACATGCATCAGCTATTTCAGCAGAATACAGCTTTGAACAACCTGTCTTCTCACACTTTGCTCAGGCAGTTCCTCAGGGGAATCAAGAATGTAAAACCTCCGAGGAAACCACCATTGCCAGCTTGGGACTTAAATTTCGTACTAGAAAAGCTGACACTTTCACCCTTTGAACCAGCAGCAACAGCAGAACTACAACACCTGTCATGGAAAACTGCTTTCCTACTGGCAATCACTTCAGCAAGGAGGGTTTCAGAACTACAGGCCTTAATGGCAGTGCAACCCTTCCTAATCTTCCACCAGGACAGGGTGTCCATGAGGACTAATCCAACCTTTATGCCTAAGGTGGTATCCAGAGTGTCTTTAAACCAGGCAATCCACTTACCTACTTTCTTTCCCAACCCACAAAACAGAGGGGAAAGAATTCTGCACACCTTGGATGTGCATAGACAGCTACGCTACTACCTGGACAGGACAAAAGCAGCAGAAAGTCTGACCAACTCTTTGTGGCCTATGCAACAGGAAGGGAAGGAAAAGCTATCTCAAAACAGACAATCTCCAAATGGATAGGAAATTGCATACGATTCTGTTACTCCTTCCATGGAAAACCAATTCCACAGAATATAAGACCTCATTCTACAAGGGCAACAGCCACTACCACAGCCTTCTTACGAGGAGTGGCTACCAAAGACATTATTGAGGCGGCTACTTGGACCTCCGTGCATACATTTGCCAAGCATTATAATTTGCCTCTATATTCAAGATCCCGAGCAGGGTTTGCCACTGCTGTACTGCAAGGGATCCTAAACACACCATAATCTACCTTTTCCTCCTCCCCTAGTTGGCTATGGTACTCTACCCAGCTGTTATGACTGCAGATGCATCCATGAAGGACATAGTACAGTTTTGTACCTACCATAAATGTAGATGTCCGAACTGGATAGCATCTGCAGTCAGGATTACCCTCCCTCCTTCCCCTCTGAGGTACTCCTAGGGTGTTTACCCTCTTAATAGCTAGCTAATGGGGTGTATTTGTTTGTATATATGTACATACATGCTTGTGTTTGGGTTTACCTCTTTCCTTTTGGAAACATTGGCATCTATCCAAAATTTCAGCCTTCAAGAGGGCTTCTGGCATCTGGGGCAAGAAACACTGAGGAAAATGGCGTCAGCTGATGCCTTTATACCCGAAGACCCACAGAGATGACGTCGGGTGAAGTGCGACATCAGCCGGACCCGGACTTTGGAATCCGGCCGACTGTAGGGCTGCCTGACGACAGGACAACCCAGCTGTTATGACTGCAGATGCTATCCAGTTCGGACATCTACATTTATGGTAGGTACAAAACTGTACTTTATATTCTGTTCATTATTACTGGTACTTGTCTTGTGACAAATTTGTATTCCTGAGTTGCTTCCTAATATAGAAAGTGTCATTCCTTTCCTAAATAGACTCCGACAACCCTTCTAACATAGTTCCACATTTTTCTGGTAGCATACCAGTCTTCAGTGAATCTACAACTTTTTGCATTGTGTAAATAAATGCGCATGCAAGTTTTGTGGACAGTTTTAGGCAAACATGAACAGTTTGGTTTTCCAGTAAACAAAAGTAAATAAATAGATAGTATTTTAAGTATGTTTGGAAATGCAGAACAGTGTATGCTTTTAAAGCCACTTCATCTACACTGTACAAGCTTGCAGTCATTAGCAGCAAAGCCTCTTGTCTGCATAGTTTGTCGTAGAAATCTGACATACTTGTGGCTTGTATCAGCTCATCCTCTGAGTACAAAAGATAGAGTTTAGTCTCAAAAAGTAGAGGAAAAGGTACTTAGTTTCTGAATAGCTTCAGTCTTAAATTTCTTAAATGATTAAGTATATCGGTGTGCTGTTTGGCATGTGCAAGTGATCTTCCAGATCTGGTAATTTGCAGATGTTTCGATTTGAAGTTAATTCCTGTGTTTATGCCTTCATGTTAAGGAAGTGCTGATCTTTAGACCATAAACGTGTACTTTGACAGTTTTGAGATATGCAAAGGATGACATATAGAGAAAGTCTAGGTTTTCCATTAACATCTGCAGTTTGTCAGTCTTGGTTATAGCTGCCATAGTTTATTAAAAATTACTTTATAACTGACAGAAATGTCTTTAGCATTTGATTAATTTGAGTATTTACAGTGCTTCTCTCTCTATATATATATTTTAACAGGGTACTCCATACAAGATTGGCAAATTCCCATTTGCTGCAAATAGCAGAGCCAAAACCAATGCAGAAACAGATGGTCTAGTCAAAATTTTAAGTCATAAAGACACAGACAGAATGCTGGGCGCACACATTCTTGGAACAGTAAGTATTTGCATTTAAGAATTTAACAACTTGTCACTCAAGACAGCCCCGCTACTCATATCACAAAGCTTAAAAAGAAAACGTGTGTCCTGGACATTTGGCCTGTTCATAAAGGGTATTACATTTTTCCCTGATTATTTTTTATTAAAAATAAGTATACCATTCTCCCCACTTCCATAGTTGGTCAGTCATATGTTTTCAACACAAAATGAAAACTACAAGAACTTTAGTCATGTTAAAGATTTAATGTTGTCCCTTTCGTCCAGCAATTTATCTACAGTGGAAAGTGCTCTTCTCTTCTGTGCTTTTGAGCAGCAGTTAGTTAAACCAGAGTTTTGAAGATGGAGCCTTAATAGTTCTTGCTTATTGAATGCTTTTGAATGTCGTTAACTCACTGAGCATTGTTTTGTTCTGATATTCACCATCTGCTTTATGTTGAATTGCTAACAGACTAGTAGTCTCTGACCAGGCTTTGATGCCCTTTTTTTTTTTTACTTCTCACAGGGGACAATCAGGATATGCATTCAACATAGATAAATTCAACCCTGTAAGGGACTGGTGTACATTTGGATATGAATTATGTTGCGAAGGTTGTGCTTCACCTAGATTTGTTCTGAGCATTACAGAATGATGATTTTGAGATAACTCAATGTGTCAGTATGGTTGATGTCTACTGAGTCTTTGCCATGAAGGCAGGACATAGTACAACTGGCAAAATAATGTACAGGCATTATGTTAACATTAATTTCAATTTCATTTAATACCATCTGAGTGTTTTTTATTATCTATGCAGCAAATTGTACTGTGTAGCTTATGTCGCACTTTCTCTTGGTGGTTTTTTTGTTTGTTTTTTTGTTTTTTGCTCTAGACAAATATATAGAGGTAGATGAAAAAGGTTCTCCCTGTAGACAATTGCTCAGACCCTGGAATACTTTGTAATGCTGCTAGAACTGGAGCACACAGTTATCACATTTTTGATAAGGGCCTGAGTTATTCATCTATCAGAGTACATTTTGTAGCGATATCTAATTTTTACCAGGGCTATGTTGTACAGCTGCAGCTTTGCTGAAAGTTTGCAAGGCCTTTTTAAAGAGGTACTTTCTTTTTAAGACCTTCACTTATGGAACCACTTTTTCCATGGAATATGTTTGTAAACAAGAAATATCTTTATTAAATTATCACTTATAGGCAATCATACATTTGTATAAATGAAAACAAACCTTATTGACATAGTCCTTAGTTGCAAGCATTTTAAATCACAAACCATATTGACATAACTGTAGTTGCGAGCATTATGCATCACTTATAATTTACCCAATCATTGTCAGTCAAACCTTAAATAGCTCATTCAAATCCTGCCTTCTTTTAAACCTCATTCTTCCCCTGTATGTATTGTTCCCACAATTCCCATTTCTTCTTAAGTAATTTGCTCCTACCATTTTCTAAAGATCTCCATTCCAGTTTTTTTTTCTGTTACTAAATTCACTACTTCTAGTACTGTTAGTTTAGACTTTGATTTCCATGTTCTAGTAATTGTGTTTTGGCAGCCACCATAATTAGGCACAGCAAGGCCTTACTATGTTTATGCAATTCCAATTCTGTATCATAGCTCAGAAAAATCATTTTGGTAGTTACACCAATTTGGTCACTCAGTGTCTCTGATAGAGTTGTCTGCAGGGAATCTTTAAAGTCTGCCAACATATTACACTCCAAGAAAATGTGTTCCTAATTAACCTCTTTTTTCCCCATCACACCTCCCAACATTTGCTGTCTACCTGAGGAAAAATTCTCTGGAGTCTATTTGTGGCATAAAAATATCTATATAAACATTTCTGAGCAAAAATCATAAATCTTCTAGATTTTGTTGCATTTGTGGGAGACAAACACATATTCCCTCATTATTTTTTTGTAAATTGCTTATCCAATCTCTCTTCCCAGTCCTTTCTAACCTCCTGTGATTTATTCTTATAGTTATCGTACATTATTTTATATGCTCTACTTACTATTCCATTTTAACAACAGATTCTGTTCTAGATTCTACTAAAATCGCTACCAGCGCTGGTCTTTCGTTTAGGATACACCCCCATTTCTATCTCTCTGCTAATACTCTGAAATCAATTCTTGATAAGGAAGACAATCTTTAACCTGCAGGCCAAATAAATTCTTGGCATCTTCCAATTGTATTACCTTTTCCTCTATATGCTCCCAGTACCTTGATTTCTTTGCCAGTTTTCTGCAATAAATTCCAGCCCCCTCTTGCCTGTTGTCTGTATCCTTAATTGCAGTCATCCTTATCGCCAGAATCTCCTTTCTCTCCTTTCTCCATTCCCGTGTTGGCTTAGTTCTTAGAATATTTTCTGCTACTTTATGAACATAATAATCTTTATAGGAACACCAAGATAAAAAGTTTATCTGCCAACCAGTCAGTATTGGCTGTTGCTGAAGTATTAATAAAACGTAAAATAAAGTGCAGTAAGCAACGAAGCAAAGCAGGAGGTTACTTCTTTTCATCAAAGAGTTCTTTTCACCAAACAAATAAAAAACTTTTTCATAAAATAAAAAGTTTTTATTATGACTTCAAGTCAAACATTTTAACTGCTTGTATCTTACTAACCATGATCATGTAGCAGAGCTTCCAATTTCACAGTTTCAGTGTCTTCCCACATATCCTTAGCTGCCACACCGGAATCATTTTTAATCCATACTCCTAAATACTTCATTTTATCATATCCCTGTAAATACAGATATTGCTGAACCAACTTGTGTGTGGGTACATAATTTACTGTTATTGCCTTTGTTTTAGCTTCATTCATTTTGTATCCCGAAAAGATTTGAAACTTTCTCAAAATGTTCCACAACACTATAATGTCCTTTTCTAGTTTTGTCATGTGATATCTCCAGATAGAGCCAGCTTTTCTTGACTGCCGTACCAATTATATCCTTGAATTTCTGAGTCCCTTGTTTTCTTTGCCAGTGGTTCTGAATATAATGCAAATAAAGGGGGGGGGGGGGCATCCCTACCTGGTTCCTCTGCTCAAGCAGAAATTATCAGAGGGAACCCAACACACTTTACTTTTCACCTCCGATCCCTCATATATCCTCTTAGTCAACCTTATTTTTTATCAGGAAGTGCAAATGTTTCCATTGCTATGCTCCTAAAGTCCCACTTTACTCTGTCATGTGTCTTCTCTGCATCAAGATGCAACAACAGCAGTGGTATTTTCTTACATTCTACTTCTTTCTGGATCATCCGTGTTTTGTTAGTCAAATGTTTGCCTCCCCTCCACAAAACCACATTGATCCATATCTATTAATTTTGGCATCACGTTTGCCATTATTTTGGCCATTATAAACACTTTGTAATCATGGTTTAGTATTGGAATGGGCCTGTATGAAACTGGATCTGATGGGGCTTTACTCTCTTTAGGCATTATATAGCTACCACCACTTTCTTCCAGGATTTTGGTACTTCTCCTCTTTACCTCCTAGCTTCCAAGCATCCACAGGAATACTATCTATTCCTGGGGGCTTTCTGGTAGATTGGTTATACGTCACTATTTTTATCTCACCTCCTCCTATCTTGTTAGTAATTGAGCCTCCTCTACTTCTAACCTTGGTATATTTAATTCTTCCATAAACATTTCCATTTGATCCTTTTTGTTAGAAAAATATGTATTAATGTGTGTATGCTTAATGCTAATTAATAATCATAAGAATTAACACGTTTTTCATTCTATTTTACATGCACTGTGATATATATAAATTGAGTTTCATATGAGACTGAAAAAGATGCTTTTTGAAAACTGCAGTATGCTTTCTGAAATTTGCAAGATGCCCCCTGACATAGTAATTGCTAGCACAGCAATATTCATGTTTATGCCTTTTGGAAATGTACTTGAGAAACAGGTGCTTATCTGCTAGGTCAGGAACGAATGAATGAACAATACTATATTCTGTAAATGTAATGATTCTAAACAATCAGCTCTGTTCGAAGCATGAGAACATGTGCAGCTGCAGAAGCTTAGAGATAAAGTAGACAAAGGATTATTAGAGAAATTAACTGTTAGCATTGTGCTTGAATTAGCCATAGTACCTTGAATGGTAACATAACATGTATCTAACTGGTGGTAATCAAGGCCACGTTGTTTTCCTCAGGAAGTTTCTCACAAAAATTGATAAATCAGCAGAAATTCATGGGAATGATTGTCAACAAATGACGATGAAAAGACTGGTAATCTGTTACGTCAGCTTGGTAGGCAATGTCTAGTTAGAGAATGTATAAAAATGAAAGTATTTCCTGTTTCTAGTTAGACAAACTCTGTAATAGCACGTTTTTGTCTCCTTGCTGCAAGATTAAAGTGCCTTAACCTGAACCTACCGTGTTTTGATCATTTTTAAAGTATATTTTTCCTTTGACACTTTTCTTGATTTCCACATTTCTCTGCTTTATACGGACTTCCATAACATTTCGAAAATATTTCTAATACTTGGATACCTTGTTATCTATCTTGTTATAGGCTCCCTAAGCTTGATGACAGCCCTTTCTACTTGCTATTTTAGCACTGAGTTGCTGTGCTAAAAGTTTTTGTGCTCTAGGGTTATCAAAAAAACAGTTCATCTGAAGTAGGAACTTCATTTGTCAGCAACCTTTGGGTATCGGATCCGATCTCGGATCCGAGCCGGCAACTTATTTCACAGCTAATAGATCCGAGCTCCTAGCTCCTCCCCTTACCCATAATCCCCTGCTAACCCTGACTGACCTCAGATCTAGTTTGCCGCGCTTAGACTCAGCAGCTAGGTTACATGCTCCTACTCAGATAAGTGGTTTTCATTGCTTATTACCTGTAAATCTCCCTAAAGTGTGTGTGGTTAGGTTCCTTAGTGTTAAATATCCTATATTTAATTGTTTTTTGTGGTAAATTTTGTTCTCCTCCCCACCCTTCGCTGGTTCGTAGTGTGTGAGTGTGTGCTTGTAAGTTGGGGCCTTACATGTGAGTGTGTTTATTTTAAGTAGTCATGTCTGAGGCCCCAAAGTTGATTTTTTCTAAGTGCACCGAGTGTGGCCATAAGCTCTCCCCGGTGGATGGCCACACTCAGTGTGTCCGGTGCCTTGGGGTTGAACACCTATCCTCTGGTTGTGCGATTTGCACTGCGTTCAACCCCTGGGCACTGAAGGACCGGAGGTCGAAGCTGATCCTAGCTGGACTTTTGCCCCCGGATTCGGCTTCGGCCTCCGGTACTTCTGTGGCCTCCCCCCAGGCTTTGGTGGCAGCCACTCCTGCCTCTCTCCCCCCGGCCGGGACTCAAACTCCCGCTTCTGCGCCAGAGGAGGGGGAGGCCAGGAAGGAAAAGAAGAGGGAGAAGCACCACAAGTGGAGGGCCGAGGCCTACGTGTCGGTCCCCACAGCTAAGCGGGCTTCTCCCTCTAGGTCTTCCAGGTCTAGGTCTCCTCCTTCTCGGACCCGGTCTCCATGCTTCTCACCGGGTCCCGAGAAGGGGGAGGACCCGATCTCCGTCGAGGTCATCGAGGCGGCACTCCCGGCCAGCCTCGGTGGCCTCGTCGAGATCAACACACAGCCTGTCTGAAGCCGATTTGGACCTGGTGATGAGAAGGTTCATCCAGGCCCAAATGCAGATGGGAGTGCTCTTGCCTCCCCCCTCCGGGGGGGGGGGGGCTCAACACCCTATTTTGCCCCGATAGCTCCTTCTCCGACCCGCTTCTCGGGTTTGGAGCGTTCGGATACTGTCTGCGCCGACTCTTCCCTCGAGCTTACCGGATCCATCCTTGTCGGATCCCAGCTCTCGGAGCCGTGCTCTGAGCTTCGGATTCGGGGGGTTTAGTGTGCCTTCGGCTCCGTCCAGGTCGGAGCACACTGGCCTCTCGGATCCGATGGTCTCGGCGTTGGCTCCGATCCGCCCTTCGGATCCGGGCGAGGGTCGGCTCTCGGATCCCACTGAGAGCAGCTCTCCCTCGGCATTCGAGGTGGTGGAGAGGGCACTGTTGAGGGCATCCAGCCCCCCGCTCCCTGCTACGTCTCCATCCTGCACTCCCTCTCGTTTGGGTCAGGCTTCCGTCACTCGGCCTCAGGGACAGCCTGCTTTGACGTCTCAGGTCGTTCCACTGGAACAGGACGTTGCTGGTGAGTCTTCCTCGGACAGCCCCCCCGAGGATGTTCCTCACAAGCGGAAGTGTAAGAGGAGGCACGTGGACTCCCCCGAGTCCTTAACAGAAGATACGGATTTGGATGAGGGGGAAGGCTCCCCAAGATCACCCCCCGAGGATGTCTCCTTCGGAGACATCATGGAAATGCTTAGGATCAGGGGGGGGTGGTCTGTCCCCAATTCTTCCTCTATGAATCCGTGTTCCTGGAGGCATTCGAAGCAGGCCCGTCTACCTCTTGGGTGTCCCCTCCGGCCGACCCCCTGGTGGACCTGATTACCACCGGGGCGTGGAAGGAGCCGGACACTGTGGAGTCAGTTCCCAAGCACCCCGATAAGATTCTGAGCCCCCCTTCAGAGAGGTCCCACTGGAGCAAGGGTCCCCCCATAGATGCCATGTTGGTGGCAGCAGCCACCAAGAGGGAATTAGGTCAGGAGAGCCCCTCTGTGCATCCACCGAGCAAAGAGTCCTGCTCGATGGATCGCCTAGGGAAGGGGGTCTTTAGTTCAGCGACCTTCTCAGTAAGGTCCCTGAACTACATGGCACACGTCATTAGGATGCAGCAAGACCTTATCAAAGAGTACGCTGCCCCCCCCCCCCGGAGTCCATGTCGGCGGAAGACAAGCAGTTGTATTCCACTCGCATGGCCACTCTAAGATCAATATCGAATACCTCTATGCGGCTTTTATCCCATGCCACAGAGGGAGCCGCTAGAGCCAGCGGAGCAGGCCTAGTCATGAGACGCCAGGCCTGGCTCCGACACTGTGACTTCGCGGAACCCTTTAAGGCGTCATTTGCGAATGCCCCTTTTGATGGTTCTGCCTTATTTGGCAAGACCGTTCGTGAGACTTTAGTCCAGAGCGAAAAGGATGGGAAGACGTCTGCCGTCGCAGTCCGCTTCTCTGCTCCCCAGAGGTCCTTCTTCAAGAACCAGAAGGGACAGAAGAAGATGTGGTTCCGGAAATCGCAACATTCCCAACCTGCTCTGGGCAACCAGTCCTTCCGTGGCAGAGGAGGACAGGGAGGATGCCGCCCTAGAGGCAGAGGGGGCCCAAAAAATTTTGGGTCCAGAGAATCCTTCTCTGACTGCCCCACGCAGCAACCCTGAGGGATGGCCCGACTGCTCCACTCTGGAGGCAGTCGGGGGGCGTATCTCGAGGCACCTGGCAGATTGGGAGTCCATCACTAAGGATCGCTGGGTGCTTCGTATCATATCCATAGGTTACCACATTCCCCTGTATCACGTCCCCAAAGTCAGAAACCTCCCCGATGTACCACCCGATCAGAGGGAGGTAGCAGCTGCAGAGATTCAGCAGCTCCTAGGAAAAAGAGCCATCCAACTCGTCCCCCCAGACCAGCTCGGATTAGGGTTTTTCTCCAGGTTCTTTTTGGTGCCAAAAAAGACAGGGGACTTGAGGCCAATTCTCGACCTTTCTTCTCTGAACCTGTTAGTAACCAAAGAAAAATTCCGGATGGTCACCCTTCTATCCATCCTCCCCCTTTTGCGGGAGAACGACTGGATGTGCTCAATAGACCTCAAGGATGCGTACTACCACATTCGGATGGACAGACGATCCAGGAGGTTTCTCCGCTTCCGGCTGGGACTACCAGTTCAGGGTCCTTCCCTTTGGTCTCATCACAGCCCCCAGGGTGTTTACCAAAGTATTAGCAGTGATAGCGGCCCACCTAAGACTCCAGGGAATACAGGTTTTTCCATACCTGGACGACTGGCTCCTGACCGCCCCGACAAGGCATCTACTGTGCTCAGCCAGGGACTATTTCCTTCGACTTGCCCCCCGGCTGGGCATCACTATCAACATGGACAAGTCCTCTCTTGCGCCGACCCAGGTGATAGAGTTCATAGGGGCCAAGTTAGATATGGGGAACCTTCTAGCATTCCTGACTGCGGAACGACTACAAAGCCTGAGGCTTCATGTGCGGGCCATCCTCCAATTAGAAGCTCCACCGGCGGAGTTGGTCCTGAGGGCTCTAGGCTCCATGGCGGCGGCAATCACTCTTCTGCCATTGGCTCATCTGAACATGAGGGTCCTGCAATGGACCCTTCAAGTCCAGTGGTCCTTTCTACACTGCCCCCTAAGCCATCCTATTCCCCTCAGCAGGGCTTGCAGGAGGGCTCTCTTGTGGTGGCTCCAATCCCTGGACCTCCATACGGGACGTCCCTTCTCCACGCCTCTTCCCCTCGCCACGGTGACCACGGATGCCTCTCGCCTCGGGTGGGGGGGGGGCATTGCTCAGGCAGGATGGTCCAAGGCACGTGGAACGATGCAGAGACCTCTTTGCATATGAGTGTTCTGGAGATGAGGGCGGTGCTCTTGGCGTTGCAGGCACTTCACATCCTTCTTCCTGTAGGAACTATTGCGATACAGATGGACAACATGTCAGTTGTCTGGTACATCAACAAACAGGGGGGAACCAGGTCCTATCCTCTCTGTCGAGAGGCCATGAGAGTGTGGGAATGGGCGAGCTCCACCAACCGCTTTCTTATTGCAACGCACATTCCGGGACGGTCCAACATACTGGCGGACAGACTCAGCCGCACCATGCTTTCACCTTACGAGTGGTCTCTCAATCTTCAGGTAGCAAAGTGGATTTTTGCCGTGTGAGGGCAACCCTGTTGCGATCTCTTCGCCTCTCCCTCAAATACGAAATGCAACAGCTACTTCACTCTAATTCCCCCCTTCGGGGAATCCCCGAGAGACGCTCTGGTACTTGCTTGGCCTCCCGGTCTGCTTTATGCGTACCCTCCTCTATCCCTGATGCTGAAACTCATACAGAAAGCCAGTCGGTTGGGGAGCAGAATGATCCTCATTGCCCCATTCTGGCCTCGTCAAACATGGTTCCCTTACCTGTGGTCTCACCTGGTGAATCCTCCTTGGATTCTGGATCCCCTACCGGATCTAATATCTCATCCACTAGGTCTTCCACTCCCGAATCTGGACAGCCTAAAGCTGACAGCTTGGCTGCTCCAGTTCCACTCCTAGTCAGGACTCCCGGTATCTCTTCCCCAGTTAAAGCCATACTAGTAGCGGCACACAAACCTTCCACTAGAAGGGTCTATTGCAGTAAGTGGAAGCGTTTCTCCATCTGGGCGGAACATCATAATTTAGATCCCTTCACAGCACTGTTGCCGACTGTATTGGATTTCCTTACAGGTCTTGTTCATCAGGGGGCTAGCTGCTTCAACGGTCAAGGTTCAACTAGCAGCTATTTCTCATTATCATGTGGGGCATGAATCAAGGCCTTTGATCACGGCAAAATTGTGCAAAACCTTTCTCAAGGGTACCTTCCTGCTCAGACCCCCTATCAAAGACATTGTACCCCCTTGGGATTTATCACTAGTCCTACAGGCCTTGACAGCTCCCCCTTTTGAACCTGTTGCTTCGGTGGATCTTAAGTACCTATCTTGGAAAATGGTGTTCTTTGTCGCTATTACTTCAGCGAAAAGAGTTTCCTAGCTTCAGGCCCTTTGCGTAAAACCCCCGTACTTGACCTTCCACCAGGATAGAGTATACCTCAGGACCAATCCCTCATTTCTTCCCAAGGTGGCCTCAGAGGCTAATATCAATCAATCTATTAACCTGCCTGTCTTCTTTCCTAAGTATCAAAACAAAGGAGAATACAGACTGCATTCGTTAGATGTGCATAGACAACTGCACTTCTACATTCATAGGACGGCTGGTCATAGACAATTCGACCAGTTGTTCATCTCCTTTGCCAAATTTAACTTGGGTAAATCTGTTTCTAAGGTCACTCTATCATGATGGATCTCACAGTGCATTCTCTTGGCCTATGAAAGTTCTGGGAGGCCCGCACCTCAGGCAGTACGTGCACATTCTACTCGCTCTATATCTACCTCTGTTGCCTTTAGGTCTAGAGTATCTTTGGATGATATTTGCTCTGCAGCCACTTGGTCCTCATCCCATACTTTTATCAACCATTATAAGCTGGATGTTATCTCCAGAGGGAGAGCATCCTTTGGCTCCGCAGTGCTTCGGAACATCCTTCCATAATGGCCGCCCAAGATCTAGGTAGCTGGGGACTCTGTCCCAAAGGTTGCTGACAAATGAAGTTCCTACTTCAGATTAAGAAGTTATGTACTCACCATAACGTTCCATCTGAGTAGTTATCTTCATTTGTCTGCAGCCATCCCCCCCTCCTTCTCCCTGACCTTCGAATTTTTAGGTCTGGATGTCCTTCCCTTAGTCCCTTTCAGGACGTATTTAGCCTGTTAGCTGCTTATATAAGGGCAAACTTGATCTGAGGTCAGTCAGGGTTAGCAGGGGGATTATGGGTAAGGGGAGGAGCTAGGAGCTCGGATCTGTTAGCTGTGAAATAAGTTGCCGGCTCGGATCCGAGATCGGATCCGATACCCAAAGGTTGCAGACAAATGAAGATACCTACTCAGATGGAACGTTATGGTGAGTACATAACTTCTTATTTAACAGCAGTCTTTCTAAACTCATGCATATTGTCAAGGTAATCTCTTATTTTCTGTTTAGCATTCTGCAGTTGCTCCTCCTCTTGTTCTTTGAGATTCACCTTATTTTGCAGTACTTTAACATTTGCCAGTCCCTCTAAATAATTTTTGTTACTTAAGCATATCTCCCTTTCTTTTATTTCCATCCTATTTTTTTAATTTTTAAACTCCACTTGAATTTTATCCCACTCTGTAAGCTATATTTTCAGAAATAAAGTTAATCTTCTCTAATAGCTCCTTTATAATTTCCACTGCCCATTCCTTAAATTTCTCTCTTTTCAGCAAATAAGTAGGAAAGTGCCAGTGTCTCATTTTTATTTCATTACCCTGTGTATTTATTTTAGTTATTATTAGCACAGGATCTGAAATAGTTATTGGGTGTATATCAAGAGCTTGCATTAAATGCACACATTCCTATGAAATGTAAACTGTCTAGCCTGGCCCAGTTTTTGTATCTTGGGGAATAATATTTAAATTAACTCTGAACTCCTAGTACTAAATTCACTTCTTTTATGCCAAATATTTTCATAAATTTCTTCAAAAATATACCCTCCTTTGTTATATTTCCCATTTTGCCTCCCCCCAACACACCTTTACTGTTGCAAATCAAATTCCATTCCCCACCTGTAAGTAATATTTATTGCTGAAAGCTGATTATTTCTGCCAGAATTTTCTTAAGTTCCATTGTAGCAGTTTTAAGTGGAATATAAATATATGCCAAGTGTAATCCTCCTCCCTTGCCAGTAGCCCTTTCGTATTGCAAATCTACCATTAGTATCTTTTTTTTTTATCTTCTGTCACTATTGGAGCTTATCTTGCGGTTAATATAAGTACTCCTCTTTTCCTTTGTCTCAATTATTCCGCTAAATAGCCATCCTGAAAAACTTTCTTTCTCAAACTCACGTGTTCAGTTTTTTCCAAGTATGCCTCCTGTAGTATAGCTATTTGCACTCCACATTTTTAATATAGTTCACTACTCTTCCTTTTTTGTATTTATCTGTGAGACCATTGACATTAAAGAACATTACAGAAAGCGTCATTGTATTAAAAAGTTATTATTCTCACCTTTTATATGTATAACAGCTTTTTTGTTAAATGTCTAGTTCCAGCTTTTGTTACATGTTTACACTTTTTGCCAGTTTGATCTTTTATACAGTTGTTTCTTGTCATATCCATTTCAGCATATGTCACATCTTACAGCACTTTTTGTTTTATTGAAAGCCCTCACAAAAAAACACAATACCCCCTAAAACCTATTAACTTTATAACACACAAAGCTAAGATGCATGGTGCAGCCTCTGCTTCAACTAAGTGATGTCTGATTTTGTCTTATCTTTACAGCTCCCCAGCTGTGAAAACATTATCTGCTAGCCATTTCTCTTTATCAGATTATATCTGATCCTCATGTCTCCAGGATACAGAATTGCTACCAAGCATACATTTATTTGTTAGAAAAATAACTTATTTCATTTGCTTGCTTTCTCTTAAAACTTGTTACTAGATTAAGCTAATGGCCTTAACCCCTATGCAAGAATGAGAAAAAGTACCCTAATTTTTCTTTTGTCATGCTCTTTTAACCAGACTTTTTTTTTACATTGCAGTGCCTGCATTTCTTAAAACTGAACAAGGGAAAGAAAAGGGAAGAAGAAAAAACAGGAACACCTATTTACATTAGTATTCCCATTACACACAAAAATAACTGAAAAAATGTACTTTATAGCATGCAAAGAAAAGCATGCACTATCAAAATTGTACCATTAAGAAAAAAGTTTGTTTTACTTAGTTTACTTTCTCCCTTTTCTTCCCCTCAAAGTATTTTTCTGAGCATTAATGACATGAAGTAGGACATATGCTTCAGAGTCCTCTACAAGTTTAACAGAGTCCAAGGGAATCTAATATTTCCAGATTTAATTGTTCTGTCTTGTTTCAGAAATATAATTATTGCATTGTAATCCCTCATTTGTCAATTTCCAAGTTACTATTTTTATTCCTTTTCATCTCCATATCCCAAATCCTGTTTCTGCTTAATTTCCAATGTGATTCTTCTAGTCAACTGTTTTTTTTTTCCTTCTGTCAAGCATTTTCCATTGAAACACTGGAAAAGGTTTCACTGGCATAGTGTGTCTGTGGTCTTACTGCTTCTTGTTCTTCTGGTAATAATCTCCCGTTTCACATCTCATTTTTTGTTGGGCACACATTTGTATTGCCACCTTAGCATTTACTTAATCACAAAATGATTTTGTCCCTCCAGGGAAGAATATTTTGAAGATAGCTGGGTGCAGCAGTTTGAATCTCATGCCTGCTTCTCAACATTCCCTAAATAGTGGAATAAATGTACTCCTCTTTTGCCTAGTATACAGTGAATAATTAATGTTTTTCTGTTCACTTGCTTCAGTATTCTTTACTTGAGGGATATCCCTGTCAGTAGGCACTTGACATCAGCCAGTATACAAAAGTCTTTTACCACTATAGGGTACGTGGTACATCCGAAGTAAAATGCAGTTGGACATAGACCATAAAATGGACATACTTGCATACCATCCTCAGAACTTTTCTTCTACCTGTCAGAATGCCAGCTCTGACAGTCTGTCATTCAGTTTCCAGCAATTCCGACTTCTGCTTTCAGAGAAGTGCTCCATTGGGGAATTTTCTTTTTCCCTGCTGTTATGTTGTGTTATCCAGGAAGGGCAAGTGCCAGTGGGAAGACAAATTCCACAGAAGGACAGCCATACCTAGTGTCTTTTTTTTTTTTGCCTAGGCCCCAACCGCGACCATATAAGACCCTTAGAAATAGCCTTTTGTCACTAGCTTTATATATGAAAAAAAAACAACGGCTTAAATTAACTAAGTGCATGGAGGGTTTCTCGAGGCCCGAAGCTGAGCCACCAAAGCATAAGACCAAGAAACCTCAGCCTACACCTGCCGCTACACCTCTGCCATCCAACGCATCTCCTGAGGCTCTAGTCGACTGAGAGTTGCATCCAATTCCAGGCATGGAGTCATAGGCTGAACCCACTTATAAGGTCGCCTTGACTTCTGCCGCGAGCACGTCTTAAGGAGGTGGAACAGATGTCTGATCTGGATGTCGATCTGCCACCACACTGCTTCATCCTGAAACCTTTGAACTCGGTCCTTCATCCGAACTCCTGACATTACATAAGATAGTCTCTCCAGCAAAGAAAAAACTAAAGACAATGCACGTCTCTACTGCTAAAGAGGCTCCTTCAGATTGTCAGGCCTTCTCCGAGTCTTTTCCAGGGCTTCATGGCTCTAAAGCAGCCTACCGCTAAGCCTGCCCCCACCCCAGCCTCTCAACTTTCCTAGAAAAGGGCTAGGGACCCAGACTCTTCTGATGAAGAAGAATCTTTAGACTACTCTGCTCAAATCCTCGCCCCTCAGTAATACATTTCCTGAGGAGGAGTCGGTGAGTGCAGAGTTTCCCATGGAGGAATTGTCCTTTGGGGACACAATCCTGAAAATGTGTAAACATTTTAAGTGGAATTCTTCCCACATTTCAGATGTCCAAAAAAGGCATCATCAACTTCTGCAAGTGGACCCCCCCCCCCAGCTCTTCTGTAATGCCACAGGTACAGCCAGCCTTTTGGATGCATTCCACCATGCCTCCCAAAACCCTGACTGCAGCTCCCAAAAACCCAGACTGTTTCTACAAAGTCCCTGAGGACTGTCAGTTTCTTTTTAGGTGCCCAGCTGCAGACCCAGTAGTCATCTCTGTTGCTAATGATAAGACTTCTGGATTGTTCCCCTCTACCTCCCTACTCCCATCAGACAAGGAGAGCAGAACACTTGAAAGCTTAGGGAGAAAGGCATATACTTCAGACACTTCAGCTTTTAGAGCCATCAACTGTCTGACACACTTGACAAAGTACTCCTTAGACCTTATATCTCAAGCAACTTCTGACATCTCAGACCTCCCAGATTCTGAGGGGAAAAACTTAGCCATGAGTCTTTTAGGAGCTTCTTTCCAAGTACAAATATATTCCATTAAATGCAGCTGTGATGCTGCTGAGGCATGCACTAGGGCAACTGCTAATGGGTCAATACTCAGAGGATTCTCCTGGCATAGACTTCAGCTACTGCAGGATGACTTCAAACCCAAAATAATGGATGCCCTTCTGCACAATACAGCCTTATTTGGGCCAGCTGCAGCTTCTCTTTTCAAAACCCTATAAGAAAAGTCTAAGGAACTCAGAGTTAAAGCACCTTTTAGTTTCCTCGGTGTCAATTTTCCCTCCAAGCCTGTCTTTGTTCACAGCCATTGTCAGCACCAGCAAACAAAAGCTTCTAGGGGAGGTAGGATACTTCAAAGAGCTAGTGTTGCTCAGACACCATGTCAACAAAAATAGCCCTTTCTGGACAGAGCAGGGAGTATGTGACTAGCCTGCAAATGTTCCCCCCATCCCTCCGCCTTTTCAACACTCTCAAGGCATGGCAAGCCATTACCCAAGACAGTTTGATCCTTTCCATAATCAAAAAAGGATATTTTATGGTTTGGCAGTCCACTCCCACCTTTCAGGGAATTCCACAACCATCTTCATCTTCACAGATAATCTGTCAGACTTGTGGCAACAGGGCTCCATTCAGAGATCCCTGTACCTCCAGAGGGGAAGGATTTTGTTCAAGAATGTTTCTTGTTCCCAGAAAGGATGGCCCTTGGAGGCCAAGTCTAGACTTGTCTCAACATCTTCTTAAAAGTTTCCTCCTTCAGAATGTTACCTCTGCAAACCCTTTTTCCTCTACTACTTTCACAAGGATTCATGGCCTCTGTAGATATAAGATACCTATCTTCACATCCCCATTCACCCTAAGGACAGGAAATGTTTACGTTTTTCTGTTGGTTCCTGGCATTTTCAATTCTCTGCATTGCCCTTTGGCCTCTCTAAAACCCCAAGAGTTTTCACAAAATGTTTGGCCCCAGTGATTGCTCACTGCAGGCTCCTTGGTTATCCATATTTTTCCATCCTAGGATGACCTGCTCTTACAAGCCCAAAGTCCTCAGGTTCTTTAACAGAAACTACAGACTACCATTATCCTTCTGAGAAGTCTGGGGTTCACAATAAACTTCAGAAAATCAGCCCTCACCCTATCCCAAGAAATTTTTCTGGGCTGCCGAATCCAAATAGACATAGTGAGTGTCTCTGCCACCCCAAAGGACAGAGGATATTCAGGCCTTCTTTCTATCTCTCCTCCCATTAAACCCCATCACGACCAAGAAATTTCTCAGTGTACTAGGTCTTATGCCCTCAACCTTCTCCATGGTACCCCTGAAAAGGCTACACATGAGGAAATTCCAGTGGTTCCTGAAATCAGTCTGTACCCAACACTCATCCACTAGAATACCTCATTCCATGTTTTAAGAGGGAACTTCCCTGGTGGACCCAGCAAGTAAAACTAAACCCAGGACTGCCTCTACACTCTCTAGACCCAGTCCAATAACTTTGCATAGACGCATTAGACGTTGGCTGGGGTGCGGCTCTGGGCAAATTTACAGTTCAAGAAAGGTGGCACCCCTCACAGAAAAGGGAACACATCAACATAAGAGAGATGCGAGCATTGCTCCTAGCCTTGCAAACCTTCCATTCCCTCCTTCGACCAGCGCACTAAAGCTGTTCACCAACAACATGACTGTACTCTGGTATGTGAACAAGCAAGGAGGAATCCGAGCCTACTTCCTGTGCAGGCAGACTTTTCTAATGTGAGAAGTCCTGGCTCAACAAAACATGACAATTCAGGCTGTGTACATTCTATCCAACATGAATCTTGTGGCAGAGCAGGTTCTGGACCCAGTCCCATGAATGGATGCTTCACAGGGATGTGTTCCTGAACATGATCCACCAATGGAGTACTCCACACATACTTATTTGCCTCCCCCATGAACAGACAACTTCCAAAATTCTGTGCCAGAGTCCCCAAGTCCTCTGGCTTGGAAAGTGAACCCTCTGTCTTTCTCTTGGAAGGGGATGTTTCTGTACACATTCCCTCCCCTTCCTCTAATACAAAAGTCCTGCCCAAAATCAGGCAGGATCAACCAAATATCTTGCTGGTGACTCCCTTTTGGCCAAGACAGCATTAGTTCCCCCTTCTACTGCAATTAGCCAAAGGACATCACCGCAAGTTATCCCAAAGGGTGGACCTTCTCACACAGAACAGATGATCCCTTGTACATTCACACCTGTCAGCACTACAGCTGACACTGTAGGTGATAGGATTCTAATTCCCCTTCAGACACATTTTCTCTGAGGACATGCTCAGGGTTTTGCAGGAGGCCAGAAAACCCAACACTAGAAAGTCTTAGGTTTCCAAATGAAAAAGATTTTCACTATGGTGTCTCGTAGGTTCACAGGTAGGTACTAGGCTATCTGCCCAAAGGCATTTATAAGCCTAGCCGGAATGTATTGGCCTTCGCTGTCTCCTTAGATTAGTTCCCTGTGCCTCTGTCCAGAAGAGCCATTGAAGTGATCCCTGGAGTAAACTGTTTCCCATCCACTCGTCAAGGTTTCTCTTGACGAGGGTTAGCGAGGAGCTCTGCCTAATGTAGATTGGAATCTTGTTCCAGAGCATGGTAATTCTCTGGGACAGGAATCTATCCCTCCAGCACGTCCTATTTATTGTTGTGGTGAGGTTCAGATCCCTGGAGTGTGTGGCTCGAGGGGATATGGTTTTCTTTAGGTGGAGCATGTCCATCAATTCTGGGTTGGACATGGCCTTGTATGTCAGGCAGAGATCACCTCTGAGTAGGCGGTATGCAACCGAGTACAGCTGGAGTTTCTTCCGTCGAGCTGAATAGGGCATCTGCTCGAGGCCAGTGATCCTCT
Source organism: Protopterus annectens (assembly GCF_019279795.1). Classification (NCBI taxonomy): domain Eukaryota; kingdom Metazoa; phylum Chordata; order Ceratodontiformes; family Protopteridae; genus Protopterus; species Protopterus annectens. Next base: position 1,198,249,136 of record NC_056745.1, read on the forward strand.
TGGTGAGGAACTTCTGTGGTCTTTCCAGTTGTTGCAGGTGTCTTGTAAGGTACATCCCAAATGGGGCATTGTACTCTATGATGGGTCTGATGAGTGATGCGTAGAGGGGCCTATTGACCTCTTTCGATCTGGATGCAAACCCTTTTGTGATTAGGTGGGCCAGAAAGAAGGATTTTCTAACCACTTTGGCAATGTGATTATCAAAGGAGAGGTTACTATCTATTTGGGTCCCCAGATCCCTTATTACATCTTCCGTATTTAGGGGGCTACCACCTTTGTTGTAGTTTGTGGGTACTTTGTTTTTTCCAAAGGGGATGACTATGCACTTTTTGGCATTTAGCTTGAGGCCATGGTTTTGACGGCAGGTATCTGTCTCAGTGAGACCCTTTTGGAGGATGTCTGTGTCAGCCGGAGAGTCAATTAAAGCCCCTAGTTGCACTCGTCTGTGAACTTGGTCAGCCATAGTTCTCCTCTGCTTGCCTGTACCTCTGAGAAGTATATGCCGAACAGGAGGGGTCTTAGGACTGTTCCCTGGGGAATGCCACTTGTAACCGGTTTAGAGTCAGACCTAGCTCCCACAACTCTTACCATGTGGGTTTTGTCCGTGAGCCATTTGCAACCTGTCTCGTGATGTAGGGGTTTATGTTCAGGCTGGTGAGCTTGTCTGTAATACCTGAGTGGGGAATGGTGTCGAAAGCCATTGCAAGGTTTATGTAGGCTGTGTGACCCCACCTTTCCCTCGTCTATAGCCTTGGTAACCATCTCAAAGAAGTCCACCAAGTTTAGGAGGCATGATCTGCCCTTAAAGCCGAACTGGGTAGGGTCCAGTGTTTGTAGGTTTCCAATGTCTCTGTTAATGAGATCCATGATGATGCGCTCCATAGTTTTGCAGACCAAGGTAGTCAGGCTTATAAGGCGATAGTTCCCGGGGTCCGTTGTGGCTCCACCTTTGTGGAGTGGAATAACCGTTGCTGTGCGCCACTCTGTGGGCACATAGCCTGTGCAGAGGCTGAGTTTAAACAGTGTGTTTAGGTGAGGGGTTAATTCATCTTTGAGCTTGTGTAGGACGCAGCCTGGGACACCGTCCGGTCCCATTAATGCTGTGTTTTTGGCTTTGGAGAGGGCTGTTTTTAACCTAAGTGTCTGTGATTTCAGGGGCACTACATTCTTCTGGTATAATTATGGGCCCTTTTGGGGGTGAAGTTTCCACTGAACCTGTCTTGCCAGGATTTTGGCTATATTGGTCGGTTCAGTGTATTTTGTGCTATTCTGCACCAACTCCAAGCAGATCTGAGAATTGCCACTTAGATTCTTGACATAGCTAAAGAATGTCTTGTAGTTATCTTTGGAGTCCATGGCAATTTTTCTTTCGAAGCTAGCCTTGGATGATTTTATGAGGGAACGTAGTTTCTTGCTGATACTGATCAGGGATGTCTTCCCTTCTTATGATTTTACTCTTTTCTGTACTAGTTTCCTCCTTCTATTGTATAGCTTGTTTATGGCAGGGGTCCAGCAGACTGGTTTCCTTTTCTTGGAGGAGTGAGTCTTGGTTTTGTTTGGGATAGCACGATCCATGCATTCTTGTAGGTGCCCATAGAGTGCATTAGTAAAGGATTTTGCAGCTTGGACAGCGTTATCCTTTAGCATGGGGGCTTTGAAACTTACCACCTCGGTCTTAAGTAACGTGAAGTTTGCTTTTGAAAAGTTTTTCACGGTGGTTTCTTTGACTGGGGGTGGTGGCTGAATGTGGATATCCGGAGTGATTAGTTTATGGTCAGATCTAACCAGTGAGGGGTTGACCTCCGGTGTGGAACACCAGTCGCCCATATTAGTGATGACCAGGTCCAATATGTCGTCACCTCTGGTGGGGGTGTTGACCAGTTGATCCAGGGTGTTTGAGTTTATAAATTCTAGGAAATGTTGGGAAGGGAGTTCGTACTTGAGTAGTTCTCCCAGTTAATGTTTGGGTAATTGAAATCACCCAATATCAGGGCGTTTGGTAGGACCTTTATGTTTCCAGGAATGCGGAGTGGGGGTCCTGAGACATGGTTGGTGAGCTGTAGCAAGCTCTGATTTGAATAGCAGTTTTGCCCGTTGTTACTTGCACGTGGATGATCTCTGAAGCATCGTGTTGTGCCACTAACCTGGAGGTGTGGGTATCCTTGATGAATATGGATACTCCCCCAACTTTTGTATTTCGGTCCAGGTTTTGTGTCCGAAATGTATGGTATGAGTTGTAGCCTGGTAGTGCTGGGGTGCTCTCTGGAGCCTTAAACCAGGTTTCTGTTACTGCACATATATCGATGTTCTACATACTGAGGAGTTCCTCGAGTGCGGTTTGAGGTTTAGACTTCTGGCATTGAGTAGCATTAACCTCAGTTTTTTGTTACTTGTGCTGTTTACGGCGATGGGTTTCTCTTTTGAGCCTTGCATAAAAAAGGCACTATGGGGGTGGCGAGAGCCATGGCCAGTATTCGAAAGCCTAAGGGTGACAGTTGCAAGCCGTCTCTAGCGAAGCAGCGTGACTTGTCGAGCATGTCATCCCAGGCTGACAGACACTAGATCCCCTTTGAATGACACCAGAAGCTTAACCAATTGTTGAAATTGATAATTTTTCTCTATACCGTGGTATCATTCTTGGTGAGGTCAGGATCATACTGGCCTGGGCTACGTGATCAGAGTGCTCCTCTCTGTCTCTTTTCATGTAGTCCAGGGAGGTATGGCTCATGTCATTCACACCAACATGGACAATGACAGAGTCATATTTGTGAACAAAAACACGTAAAATAGAAACAGGAAATCAAAGCAAGGCAAAATGTAACGAAAAAATTCCCAGTAATAGCGTAGTAAAACTTTAATAACCGCTTTCGTCTAGAGACTTCATCAGAATACAAAATAATAAAATCAACCTGCCTTAAATAACACTCCATATGGATAATTAAACAATTAATCAATTAAAACATTTGTTGTTGAACCCTGCCCCTCATTGAGGTGGTTAAAGTAGATTTAAGAGGGGGAGACTTTAGGAACTATGTCGAACAAAGAGAGACACTGTGGCAAATCAGATTAAGAGCAGACAAACATCCAGGCTTAAATGAAGCCATCAATATCAAGTGTTTTCTAAAAGGTAACAAACTATGCATTGACAAGAACATTTCTACATCACTATTTAAATGATGGGCAGGGTTCAACAACAAATGTTTTAATTGATTAATTGTTTAATTATCCATATGGAGTGTTATTTAAGGCAGGTTGATTTTATTATTTTGTATTCTGAAGAAGTCTCTAGACGAAAGCGGTTATTAAAGTTTTACTACGCTATTACTGGGAATTTTTTCGTTACATTTTGCCTTGCTTTGATTTCCTGCTTCTATTTTACGTGTTTTTGTTCATAAGTGGTATTTTGTTTGGCTTGTTTTGTTCACCACTCATGGAAGAGGAAATCGACGAGCAGCTACTAAACTTGAGCAGACATCCCACTCCGGGTAGTGACTCCAGCAGAGATGTCAACAGTCTGCTAGTTTCCACATTGATTGATATCCAGAACTCGCTAAAGTTTTTAGTAGCAAAAGCTACTATTTCACCATCACCAGTGGCGAATGCCTCCAGCCCGAGTGGTTCTTTTAAAGAATTGGATACCATCATCGAGGTGGAACCAAACAGTAAATCAAGCAACCAAAAAATAACGGGTGACAACGGATCATTACATCAACACCGGACTGGTGATTCCGGTGTAAAATCCTTATTGGAGACATTTAGCAATCCTTTTGGTAAACTTTCTGTTTTTCAACATCCATTCTGCGATGAGGAAATCAACAAGAAACGTGAAGTACTAACTAAACTGTTAAAGAGGTTCCGGTCCTTAACGGTTGAGAACTGCTACTTTGAACGCCGTATAGAGTTAAGGATTATGCCGAAAGGGCTTAGATTTTTTAAATGCCCCAACGGCGTTCAAGTTGGTGACCCAATGTTCGGTACGTTAGTTTCATTTTTCAATGAAGCAGGTATGTCTTTTTTGAAACTACTTATTGACAATAACTCTGTAAAAATGTCACTACTAAGGGAAGAGATTGGTCAGCTAGAAAGTGAAATTAAAGTAGCTGGCGTTGATACAAATCATCTAGATTTTTGTAACAAAGTGTTTGAAGAAGTTGAAAGACATTCAACAGAGATTACAAATAGGAAACACGCTAAATTGGAGCGGGATATTTCCGCTTACAAAACAAATTCAGCGTACAACTATTTTGTTCCTGGCAACAGAGAATATACTTCTAAAGCACCATCGTTTCATTTTGCAAATAAACGGAACTACAGTTCAGTAGTGAACAGTAGGGAAAACACAGTTGGTTCAAACCTTAACGGAAGAAAATATTTTCCAATTTTTAATTCTGACACTGCGTGTGGTGCTTGTAAAAACACCGTTCAGGTTGACCATACTGAACAGTCTGACATTAATAATACAGACAATAGCGCCTCCGATGTTGAGACCAACAAGGCTAAGACTAGTGACACCAGTTCTAAAACTGCCAATAGTGTCTTATTGAATTCTTCAAATAATTTTTTAGGAAAGAAAGGTTCAACTGTGAAGAAAACAGTGTTTACAAGGAGTCGGACTTTTCTGAGTTCTAACTCGTCAGGAGACGAGACTTAACTCGACAACTAGACAATTTTGACATCATTAACTTAACAGACACTGTTTTTGAAAGTGATGAACTAAATGTATTAAGGCTGGGTTTCAATTTTGTACCTACTACCAAGGCAGATTTTGGTAAAACTGTAGTGGATATCAAAAAATTTGTTAGAAAATTGAATTTATCATACATACTACATGATATTCCTGAAACTAGTAAAGAACTCAAAAAACCTTCAACTTACAATCCACCCCTAGTGCACACAATTAAGGTGTTTGAAGAAGCATGTTTACAAGAACTTGAGGGCATTTTAAGCAAGAATGTTAGATATGAACACAATTTAAACTTTAATGAAAGAAAGGCTTTCAATGAGTTACGTCAGAAAAATAATACCTTAAGATTTATGAGGAGTGACAAAGGTGGTAACATTGTTATCATGACACAGGATTCATACATATTGAAAATGGAGCAATTGTTGGATAATCAGGATGAGTATGAGATTATTCCACTATATGACATAAAAAGAAAGCAAAGACTAATACACTCTTTTCTATATGAGGCGTTAATGTCCAATGAAATTGACTTGGATGTTTATGAATTCTGTGTCATAGAAAATCCAAGAATTGGTGTTTTTTTCGGTATTCCGAAAACACATAAAAGCTGTATAGATCCACCATTTCGACCAATAGTGTCTTCACCACACTCCGTAACAGAAGGAATTTCACTCATTATTGATGCTACACTAGGTCCCTTGGTTTCTAAACAAGAATCTTTTATCAAAGATTCTTGACATTTTCTAAACAAATTGAATGATTTTGCCGCCACCAACATTTTTGACCCTGAGAACCACATCATATTTACGGTAGACGTTGTTTCCTTATATACTTGCATCCCTCATGAAGAAGGGGTTGAGGCTATACGTACTTTATTAAGTAAGAACAGTGAATTTAGCACAGGCCAAATTTCTACTATTTGTAGATTTTTAGATATTTTACTACATCACAATTATTTTTTGTTTGGGAATACATTTTACAGACAAAAAAGGGGCGTAGCGATGGGGTCTTCAGCTGCACCATCCTATGCGAATCTAGTAATGTCTTGGTGGGAAGAAGTTTTTTTAAGTTTATTAAAAGTTAAATTTCACATAGTATTATATTATAGATTTGTTGATGATTTAATTTTTATTTTAGAAGGTAATAACAACACAGTCGAAAACTTTCTTACTGAAATAAACAGGTCAGGAAGTTTTTAAAATTCACCTTAGGCTGCTCAGGGCTATTTATTAATTTTTTAGACATTTTCTTTTGGTGGGATTCCACAGATAACAAATTCAACAGTAAAATACATCGAAAAGAGACCTTTACCAACAGTTATGCTCATTTTCAAAGTGCACATCCCAAGCATACCATTAGGAACATTCCCAAGGGGCAATTTATCAGGGCATGTAGAATGACATCAAATGAACAAGACCTAATGGAAGAAATTGAATTCATCAAAAACATGTTCCTTAGAAGAGGGTACACTACACAAATGTTAGATGACATCATTAAAGAGATTCTAGACAAGCGATCTTTACATTATCCAGCGTTGTTGAATTACAATGAATCCAACAACGCTGCACGTTTATTTAAAAAATCAGAAGAAACACAAGTTTTCAACAAACTGGTTTGTTCTTCAGACATGAGTATAGATGGTTCTCATATTAAAAACCTAATAGAAAAAAAAACTGGAAGATCATACAAGGAAATTATGAAATTTCCAAAGTTTTAGGAAACAAACCACACTTTGTTTTTAGAAACACTTATAATATTAAGAAAGCTTTAGAAAACAACACATTGAAGCAAGAAACTAACAAGGCCACTATGAAAGGCATGTTTCCTTGTAACAATTGCAACATGTGTAGATACATAGCTCAAGGACCTTTAATAGTTAGACACTATAGATAAGACTTTTCAAGTGCCTAAATATGTCAACTGTTGTACAAAAGGGGTCATTTACATCAGTACATGTAGTTCTTGTTCTGCTTTTTATGTGGGAATGACCACCAGGTGTCTTAAAACGCGTATCCGTGAGCATATATATAGTATTAAAACCCACGATGAAACTAGTGCCCTGTTTAAACATTCCCTGGTTTGTAAAAATTTTAAGAAATTTTTATTTACAGTTATTGAGGTGGTTAAAGTAGATTTAAGAGGGGGAGACTTTAGGAACTATGTCGAACAAAGAGAGACACTGTGGCAAATCAGATTAAGAGCAGACAAACATCCAGGCTTAAATGAAGCCATTAATATCAAGTGTTTTCTAAAAGGTAACAAACTATGCATTGACAAGAACATTTCTACATCACTATTTAAATGATGGGCAGGGTTCAACAACAAATGTTTTAATTGATTAATTGTTTAATTATCCATATGGAGTGTTATTTAAGGCAGGTTGATTTTATTATTTTGTATTCTGATGAAGTCTCTAGACGAAAGCGGTTATTAAAGTTTTACTACGCTATTACTGGGAATTTTTTCGTTACATTTTGCCTTGCTTTGATTTCCTGCTTCTATTTTACGTGTTTTTGTTCATAAGTGGTATTTTGTTTGGTTTGTTCAGAGTCATATTTGTACTTGTTCTGGAGTGACCTGAGTGCTTGTGTTATATGGTGGATCCTGTCACCCGACAGGCAGCTAACAGTAACCTTCTCCTTGTTCAGTCTAGTGAGTGGGACGTCAGTGTGCCTGACTATAGAGTCACCTATTACTAGTTTGTTGGGTAGTTATTTTGCCTTAAGGGCTGTGATTGTGTGGCACACTGGTTTTGTAAAGTATGTATTTCATGGTTTGTGTTGGGGAGTGGAGGTTGCTTGGATGTCTGCTTTGGAGGTCTCTGTTGCTTTTGCAGATTTTTATTTAGAGCCTCCAAGTATGTTTTCGTGTATTTATGTGTGTTTTTTTGCCGGTGCTGGTTTCATAGGTCTATGTGAGACTTGTGGTGTGATGCAAGTAATTCCCCTCCCCTCTTGACGTGAGAGAGTTTAGCCTCCAGTTTAGCTGTGTAATTGCATCTCTCGCATGTATTAGTGTTTGGTGGAAGGAGGAGAGGGTTATCTGTGTACATGAGGCAATTGTAACATTGCCTCAAAATACCCAGATTCACCAGTTGGACCGGAGAGTACACCTAAAACTGCCCTTTGGACATGCCTGGATAGGTACAATGAACTGTTTTACTGATTGGCTGGTAAGGTCGAATAGAGAGCCTTGTCCTTCTCTACAGTATAGGGGGGTCTAGTGCTAAGGTTTATTAGTGTTTGCTATGAGTTTTGAGCAAGTGCCGGTATGAGAAGTGAATGGTTTGAGTGCTTAAGTTGAAAGTTTGTCTAGTTCCAAGGGAAAAATTGAAGAGTAGACTTTGTGGAGCCGGGAGTACTTATACCCTAGCTAACCAGCGCTGCCCGGTGCCCAAAACCGCGCAAATGCGGGTTTTATAGCAGAGAAATGAGAGAGAGAGAAATTAGCCCAAAATGGCCAATAAACTACTCATTTCTGGGATGAAAGCACTCCTCCAGGGACAGATAGGCTGCCCAAAGTTCCCTCTCTCACAATGAACAGAGAAACTTCCTTCTATCCAAGTAAGGTATGGGCAAACACAGAAACTTGTAACACAGCCCTAAATTCAGCACTAACCTGAAAACTGGACTATACTAGCTTAGAAAGGCGGGAAAACAAGTATTTTTTTTTTGTTGTTTTTTCAGAAAATAAAGCAGATACAATCAAAAAAAAACATTTTAAATGCACATAAATGGCTATCACACTTGAGTGTGTAGCCTACAGCAGTTAAACAGGTAATTTAAACACAAAAACAATTTTGTTAAAGTGCAGGCAGTAAAATAAGTACAATGTTGTTGTGTCTTTCGGCTTTTCCCGATTAGGGGTCGCCACAGCGGAACTCCGGTCCAGTAATGATTGGCAGTAGATTTTTACGTGCCGAGTTGCCAGCCCTGATGCACAACCTTCAACGAAGGTACGCCCATTCACGCACGTCTCCACACAGAAGACGCTTTAGCTGAGAATCAAACAGGACAACGTCTTACTGTGAGGCGACAACACTACCGCAGCACCACCACTGCAGTAGTAAAATAAGTACAATATGTAGCTGAAATAAGCTTTTTAAATCACAGAAACTCTAGAAAGTCAGCGTTTTAGGCGGAATTAGCCAAAGACAGCAAGAAAATGCAGAAAAATGATACTTAATCACTCCAAAGTCTCTCTGTCTCTCTGCTGCTGTAGAACTCTGCAGGGCACCAAGCAGGAGCTTGCTGAGCTGTATACTAACACAGAAACCTTGCAAATGCGTGTTTTATAGCAGGGAAATGAAAGAGAGAGAAATTAGCCTAACATGGTCAATAAACTCTAAGAACCAAGACCCACTGGGAGTGGGAATACCACTGGTTCTAAACTGTTTGTTTGAACTGCTCTTAGCTGGCCTGGCTTACTCGTAAGTTAAAGCTCACATGTCAGCTATTTCTGCTTGTCTGCATTTATCTCCCCCTCTAGCATCCAGGTTTGAGGTAAAACAATTCCTTAAAGGCATCCTCCACATTAGGCCTACCCAGAAACCTATTCCTCCTCCTTGGAACTTTAATTTTGTTCTAGAGAAGGTGACATTGATTGCCCCCATTTGAACTTGCTGCTTCAGCCTACCTCAAACATCTCTTATGGAAAACTGTTTTGCTAGTAGCTCTGACTTCAGCTAGAAGGGTGTTGGAACTCCAAGCCCTAATGGTTGTTCCCCTCTTCATCATCTTTCATAAGGACAGGGTATCATTGAGAACTAACTGTTCGTTTATGCCCAAGATGGTTAACAAGCTCTCCTTTAACCAGTCTATTCAACTACTGACTTTCCTCTCCACAAAAATCACAGTGAGAAGATTCTACACTCCCTGGATGTTCACAGACAACTGAAATATTATCTGGACAAGACAAAAACCCTTCAGAAATCTGACCAGCTTTTTGTTAATTTTCACCCCAGGGCTCTGGGTCTTCCTGCATCCAAGCAGACTGTTTCTTGGATATCTAAAACGATCTCCTTGTGCTGCACTTGCCATGGAAAGGCTCTTGCTTTACATGTGAAAGCCCATTCTACCAGAGCCATGGCTTCATCCAAGGCATTCTTCAATTGATTGGATAACAGTGCCATCTTGGAAGCAGCCACCTAGTCTACTATTCATATCTTTACCAAACATCACAAGCTGGGTGCTATCTCCAAATCCAGAATCAGTTTTGCCAAAGCCATTTTACATCACTTCATAAAGTGTTCCTCTGCTCATTCCTTCACCTCCCTTCCCTGTTGAGCTTTAGCATTCTCCCTCAAGTAAAGAATACTGCAGCAAGTGAATAGAAAGACATAGAAAAGCTGTGTAAAATATTACCATAGCCATAGATGCCCTTCTCTTCACTGCTTCAGTATTCTATCCCTCCCAACTTCCCCACTGGTCTCTTGTCTTTCCTGGATGTATTCACCACTCATGTCCTTAGTCTGGCTTTCCTCCTGGGGCATTCAGTTCTGAGGATGGTATGTACGTACGTGTTTTATGGCCTACATCTGACAGCAGCTTATGTCAGACATACCACGTACCCTGTAGTGGAAAAAGACTTGTATACTGGCCAATGTCAGGCGCCTACTGATGGGGATATTCGTAGCACTAATCAACAGCTACTTTGACACCTATAGACCTAACATAACTATAGGCAGACTACTTTACAAATGCTCTATATCTCAAATTTGGAATAACCTTCCTACCAATATAAGTTGTATCCAAACTTTTTTTCATTTCAAAAGAGATTTGAAGAATTACCTTGCTAATTCTCCCACCTGCACCTATCACCACCCTACCTAACTTCTTACTTATTTCAATTTCCGCTTCATATTCAATGTTTTTCTGCTCCTGATCAAGTAACTCTTATTAATTCTGACATTGTAGTTCCTTAGCTGTATTGCTGACCTAATTCACGTCTTTTCTCTTCCTTTTCTTCTACACCTCCCACCCTCCTTCTCACTCTCCATGCTCTTGATTTCTCCTAAACTTTATTTCCCTCCCCTCTAGCTCTATCCCTCTATTTAAATTCTTTCTTTTCTTCCTTAAAAAGACCTATTGTTATCTTAGTTGTCTTTTTAGAATTTTCATGTATACTTGATCTGATTTACTCTTTCTGCATACACAGCATGAATGTATATATTTTTTATTGTATTCAAATTATTGTATTTATCAAAAACAAGAAAAATCCACTTAACCACCACGACTCGAGTAGTATAAAACCAAAGTAAATTTATTGGGTTAGCGCTTTCATGCCTCAACAGACACTTCTTCAGACCATAAAAAACACAATAAAACAGTATCATTATATATACAAAACAATGCATTCAAATCAACCTATCACAAACCTTTACTAATAAAATCATTTAAACAGCCTCCTTCCCTTCAAAAAGGGTTTTAAAGGACAGGGCCATTCAAACCAGGGTGAGCATCCCTATTTAACCTAAAGATCCAATTTGTCTCCCTATGTTCAAGGGTATTATTCAGATCACCATGTCTCCCATTACTAGCGACCTGGTCTAATACTTTAAATCTAAATTTATGTGACTCATCAGTACTCATAACATGGGTTGCTAAAGCATTGGTAGGTTCACCCTTCCTGATGGCTAATAGATGTTCCCTAATCCTTTCTTTGAACTTTCTTTTTGTCCTCCCCACATAGAAACAAGGACATGCGTGGCAAATAGCCAGATAGACAACAAAAGTACTCCTACAATCAGTCAGATATTGTGTAGAGTACTTATACTGTGTTTTACAGGGTGTTCGAAGACCTGATGTGTGTCTATAAATGTACAGAAATTACATTGGCCACACACAGAAATAAAGCCTTCTCTGGATCCATGGGTTGACTTATCTACATCACAGCATAATAAACGTTTCAAATTGCTCTTATTTTTAAATACAAACCTAGGATTTGAACCCACTACCTGACCTGACTTATCATTTAACAATAATACCAGCCAGTGTTTTTTAATAGTATCACAAAAGAAACCATGGGCACTGGTGTAATGCATCAAAAAATTAATAGTGTTAATCTCTCTATTACTATGCCTGGCAGGCTGTATTCTGCCTGCATTCAATATAGGTGAGGCTATGGTAGATCGCAACTGTGTAACTTCCTTTTTCATAATATTAACCTCTCTATCAGAATAGCCCCTCTCCCTAAACTCATCTGATATCTTAGACAAATCCCTTTCAGATACACCCTGTGCACTGTCAAGACGAGATGTTCGCATTCCTTGACCCTTCATCACATTCCTGAAAATTCTATATTCTAAATTGGATCGTTAGGTTAAATAGTGATGCTCACCCAGGTTTGAACGGCCCTGCCCCTTTAAAACTTTTTTTGAAGGGAAGGAGGCTGTTTAAATTATTTTATTAGTAAGGGTTTGTGATAGGTTGATTTGAATGCTTTGTGTTTTTTATAGTCTGAAGAAGTGTCTGTTGAGGCATGAAAGCGCTAACCCAATAAATTTACTTTGGTTTTGTACTACTCGAGTCGTGGTGCTGAAGTGGATTTTTCTTGTTTTTTTATTGATTCTGTTGATGTTCATCATGTTTCACTGTTGCAGTCATTACTCTCTGGTTATTCTGCTGGCAGGCTACCCTCGGTCGGCCAGAATTCCAAAGTCTAGGTCCGGCGTCGGTTGCTGTCACCTCTTCCCTGACGTCAGTGCGCCAGGGGTATAAAAGATGCAGCCGACACCATTTTCTTCCGTCTTTCTTGCCGCGCGGTGCCTGAAGCAAAAGCAGTTCGCAAGTGCCGGTCGGCCAACTCCTGAGATTTTCAAATCCTAATTTCAGAACCGAAGTCTTCATTAAAGCTAAGTACCCCGTTGGGGAAACTTTTTTCTTGCTCCAGACCGATGTCAGAAAAAGTTAACAATTGTATTTCTTGTGGGAAGCAAATACCTCATAAGGATTTTCACTCTTACTGTATTCCTTGCCTAGGCCCTGATCACAACGTTGCTAGCTGTCGGTTTTGTGCTAGATTTAACCAACGCACTATCAAGCGTCGGTTCGATTTTGCATTTCATTACTTTGGCCGAAGATTTAATTATATAATGCCATTGGACCTGCCAACAACCAGAGTTTACAAAAAACGCAAGGAAAAGGATAGGCATCTGAGGTCCAAAACCGACGACAAAGCCTCTGCTAGGCCAGTCACCGGTTCGCTGGTTATCAGTGAGGCGCTTTCGCAGCCCCTGGCGCCCGCTACCTCAGAGCCACAGGCCGCTTCTGACTCCCACGTGGAGCCGACTGGGCCTCTGGAAACTCAAGGTATTGGACACTCGGAAATCATTCCCTCAGATGGGTCTGGAGCCGCTGAGCAGGCATCGGCTTCTGAGGGTGTCTTCAGAACTACAAAACTATATATTAAGCCATCTTCATCTTCAAAGACTAAAGCAGCTCTAAAGACAAAGAAACAAGTACAGCATTCTCCTCCTCAGACTTCCATGCCTAAAAAACAGATGCTCAAAAGGGTTGAAGACTTAAATAGTTTGATCAGGGGCTCCCATCCCACTCCTGATAAGAGGCCTAGGCAAGAGACCGAGTATGATTCTTCTGATCAGGTTTCTGTTTCCTCTGATTCCTCTTCTGAACAGGATTACTCCATGCTTCCCTATGAGGATTCTGATGCTGAAGAATCCATTCCTTCAGCCTCTCCTCCTGAGGATTATCCTTTTCGGGAAACCTTGCATACCATGAGGGAGCATTTCCACTGGGAGAGCCAAGATTATTCTGAATCTAAGAAAAGGCTCAGAGACTTTCTGCTACTTCCTCAGCACAGACCCCTTGCTATTCCTCCTGTCCTGGATATTGTAGATGATGTATTTTCAGAGTCCAGCCTGTCCCCTGACTCTTTACCCCCTGCACCTGCTAAGCCAGACAGGTACTACAGGGTCCCGGATTCTCATAAATTCCTATATAAAAACCCCGCTGCTGACCCAGCAGCTATATCTCAGGGTCCCAAAGGGGTTAAAGCTTCCACTGCAAAAAACCTTGTCCCCTCTGATAGGGATTCTAGGGCTCTAGACAGATGGGAAAAAAGTCTACACTTCTGCTACCCTGGCTGTAAGGGATTTAAATTGTCCGTTCCATATGCTTAAATATCAGCAATATTTAATATCACTGCTTAAACAGAAATTGTTGACAAATACTGAAGGTTCAGAGAACAAAGAATTGCAGGATTTATTACATGCAGTTGAACAAGTGGGAAAACATACTTTGCAATGTGGTTATGATTCACTGGAGACCTCTTGCAGGGCTGCTGTTACAGGTTCTGTTATTAGAAGGCATGCTTGGTTAAAGGAACAGAATCTGCCTGATCATGTTAAAGCAAAATTATTAGATGCACCATTGCAGCATGATACTTTGTTTGGTATTAAAGCAGAAGATGTGTTGAAAAAAATGGAAGATAAAGCAAAATCCATGCAGTCAGTCAAGGATTTCTTACAGGTGCAGCCACCCAGGCTTAGCAGGAACTGGCCCACTAAAAATTGGGCCTTTCCAATGTCAGACAGACCACAAAGAGGTAGATACAGGCATCCCAGAGGCATATCTCAGCCCAAAGGCTCATACAGGCCTAAACAATGGGGTGCTCCTACCTCCAAAAGCGGAGAAGACAAATCACAACCTTACAGGAAACAGTCCCAATGACTTTCCTCTTCCAGACCCAAGCACTTTTCTTTTGGCAGCCCCCTTAGGGGGAAAACTAGCACTTTTTTCATCAAATTGGGTGTCCCAAGGCTACAGGTTCCATTTTCACACCCTACCAAGGTCAAAAGGTATGCCAGACCTGCCACACAGTCAGTGGGCAGAGGCATAAAAACAAATTACAGCCCTCATGGACATGAGGGCCATTCAGCAAGTACCACAACAAGAGCAGGGGCAAGGATTTTACTCCAGACTTTTTCTAGTACCCAGAAAGGACAAAACCTGGAGACCAATTCTGGACCTGTCAATTTTAAATAGTTTCTGGAAGTTCCAAAATTCAAGATTCTACAGCAGCTACTGCCCATGCTAGGCAAGAAGGCTTGGCTCGTAACTTTGGACCTAAAAGAGGCATACCTGCATGTCCCAATCGACAATCTTGCAGAAGATACCTCCGATTCATAGCTGGCTCAATGCATTACCAATTCTCTGCACTGCCCTTTGGCTTATCTACTGCGCCCAGGGTCTTCACAAAATGCCTGGCACCAATAATAGCATTTTGCAGTCAAAAATGAATTCAAATATATCCCTGCTTGGACGACTGCCTAATTCAAGCAGAGAACAAAGACATTCTTCTGAAGCAGCTGGCATTTGTAAAAAGATTACCAATTGGCCTAAGGTACACAGTAAACGAAAAGAAATCAAACCTAGTGCCCACTCAAGAGATAATATTCCTGTGTGCAAGCTTAAATACAACTGCCCGTATGGCTTATTTCATGCCAAATAAAAGCAACTGACTACTTTCTTCAAGAGATTGGCAACAAAAACCCACTTATCTGCAAGGAAAATCCTGCAGGCCTTGGGTTTCATGGCATCCTGCATTCTACTAATTCCATATGCCAGACTGCATATGAGGAAACTACAATGGTATCTAAAAAGTGTTTGGACTCAGCATTGCCACAGCCTGGAGACAGTAATTGCTCTCATCCCCTGCCTGCAACAGGAGTTTCGATGGTGGGCAGAAGCCTGTCACCACAACAAGGGTCTGACATTCAGTTTACCCACAGGCAGACATACACTGACAACGGATGCATCAGATTATGCCTGGGGGGCCCATATGGCAGGAAAATGTATTCAGGGCACATGGCCTGCAAACCAGATGCATCTTCACAGCAATCAAAAAGAGATGCTAGCTGTTCAAAATGCCCTGACAGCTTTCAAGGACCTGCTTCTTCCAGGACAGTTACTGATAAAGACAGACAACACTACGGTCATGTGGTACATAAACAAGCAGGGAGGTACACATTCCTACCCCCTCTGCAGACAAACAATGACCTTATGAGACACAGCATTGGCTTTTCAAGTTCACCTGCAAGCACAATTCCTGCCAGGAAAAACAAATACTCTGGCAGACGAACTGAGCAGACAAGAGAAGCCAAAAATGATACTGATTGCACCAGACTGGCCACGCCAGCACTGGTACCCAATCCTAAAGAGCTTGTCTGAAGGTCCAGCATGGATATTGCCTCAAACATCTCACTTGCTGACCCAACAAAACAGTCAGATCCTGCACAGCCAACTCAGTACCTTAAATCTGACAGCATGGCGGATAATGTAGCCATTCAGAACACTCCTCTTTCAAAAGCTGTTATGGATGTTATCTTGGAGACCAGGAGGCCCAGTACCAGAAAATCTTATGCAGAAAAATGGAAGAGATTCTATGCTTGGAACAAGGAACAAGGCATTGACACGTGTGTACCAAATATCCCTCAGATTTTCCAATACCTAACTGAGATGCTGAACAAAGGCCTTTCTTTCTCATCAATTAAGATTCATGCCTTTGCCATTTCAGCCCATTACAATACGGAACCACCTATCTTTTCTCATCCTTTAATAAGGCAGTACCTCAGAGGGGCCAAAAACATTAGGCCTCCAAGGAGAGCAGCAATTCCGGCCTGGGACCTCAATTATGTTTTGGAAAAACTCACACTGCCTCCTTTCGAGCCAGCATCAACAGCAGATATAAAGTTTTTATCCTGGAAAACAGCTCTGCTCCTAGCAATAACCTCTGCAAGGCGAGTCTCGGAGTTACGAGCACTCATGGCTGTGGAACCTTTCCTCAAGACAGGGTTTCTCTGAGGACAAACCCTACATTTATGCCTAAGGTGGTGTCCAGTGTGGCCCTTAGCCAAACCATTCACTTGCCTACCTTTTATCCAAATCCACAGAACAAGGGTGAGAAAATTCTGCATTCTTTGGACATACACAGGCAGTTACGCTTCTACTTGGACAGAACTAAAGCTTTCAGAAAGACTGAGCAACTTTTAGTGTCATATGCTGCAGGATCACAAGGAAAGGCTATCTCAAAACAGACTATTTCTAAATGGATAGGCCATTGCATCCATTTCTACTATTTTCAACATGGCAAATCAGTGCCTAAGGGCATTAGAACTCATTCCACCAGAGGAGCAGCAGCCTTCCTCAGAGGAGTACCAACCAAAGATATATTAGAGGCTACAACTTGGAGTTCAGTGCACACCTTCACAAAGCATTACCACTTACCTCTTTACTCCAGAGCAGGCTTTGCCACTGCAGTTCTGCAGGGCCTCATAGCCTCTCCTAATCCTATTTAGCCCAGCCACCCATCCTCAGCTTTGGGATTTAACCCAAGAGTAATGACTGCAACAGAGAAACACGAACATAGTACAGTTGTGTACCTACCATAAATGTAGATGTTCGAGTGTATTCACTGTTGCAGTCCAGGTTACCCACCCGCCATCCCCCTTTTCTTTGCTGGGACTTATCTGCACTTCTCTATCCTATACAACCTATTTGGTGTATTTGCTTGTAGATGAAGGAAATGTTATTTTTGTGCATGCATTTTTATTGGCATATTTTTCAGCCTACCAATTTGGGGGCACCTGACATCTGGGGCAAGAAAAACTGAAGAAAATGGAGTCAGCTGCATCTTTTATACCCCTGGCGCACTGACGTCAGGGAAGAAGCGACAGCAACCGACGCCAGACCTAGACTTTGGAATTCTGGCCGACTGAGAGTAGCCTGCCAGCAGGATAACCCAAGAGTAATGACTGCAACAGTGAATACACTCGAGCATCTGCATTTATGGTAGGTACACAGCAGTACTTTCCTGGTACCCAGAAAAGACAAAGCCTGGAGACCAATACTGGACCTATCTATTCTAAACACATATCTGGATATTCCAAAATTCAAAATGTTGACTCTACAGCAGCTTCTGCCCATGTTGGGCAAGAAGGCTTGGCTTGTGACTTTAGATCTAAAGGAGGCATACCTGCATGTCCCAATCAGACAAATATGCAGAAGATACCTCCGATTCAAAGCTGGCTCAGTGCACTACCAATTCTCTGCACTGCCCTTTGGCTTATCTACTGCGCCCAGGGTCTTCACAAAGTGCCTGGCACCAGTAATTGCATTTTGCAGACAAAGAGGAATACAAATATATCCTTATTTGGACGACTGCCTTATTCAAGCGGAGAACAAGGACATTCTACTACAGCATCTGGCGTTTGTAAAAAGATTACTGACAAGTCTAGGTACACAGTAAATGAGAAGAAATCAAAATTCGTACCCTCTCAAGAGATAATATTTCTGGGTGCAAGCTTAAATACAACTGCCCAGATGGCTTATCTCACGCCAGACAAACACAGACGACCGACTACTTATTTCAAAATGTTGGCAACAAAGACCCAGTTATCTGCAATTAAAATTCTGCAGGCCTTGGGTTTCATGGCATCCTGCATTCTGCTAATTCCATATGCAAGACTACATATGAGGAAACGTCAATGGTATCTAAAAAGTGTTTCGACTCAACATTGCCACAGCCTGGAAACAATATTTACCCTCATTCCCTGCCTGCAACAGGAGTTTCGATGGTGGGCAAAAGTCTGTCACCACAACACGGGACAGCCATTCACCTTACCCACAGCCAGGCAGACATTGGCAACAGATGCATCAGATTACGCCTGGGGGGCCCATATGGCAGGAAGATGTATTCAGGGCACATGGTCCGCAAGTCAAACACATCTACATATCAATCAAAAAGAGATGCTAGCTGTTCAGAATGCCCTAACAGCCTTCAAGGATCAGCTTCATCCAGGACAACTACTAATAAAGGCGGACAATACTACAGTCATGTGGTACATAAACAAGCAGGGAGGCACACATTCCTACCCCCTCTGCAGGCTAGCTATGAACTTGTGGCACACAGCATTGACTTACCAAGTACATCTGCAAGCTCAATTCCTGCCAGGAAGGAAAAATACTCTGGCAGACGAACTAAGCAGAAATCGAATGGATCCCCACGAGTGGAAATTAGATCCACAAGTCTTCAGCATGATAACAAGGACCTGGGCATGCCCGGACATAGACCTATTTGCCTCCCCTCACAACTACCATCTACAAAGATTCTGCACAAGGACTTATCACAAGCAAGCATGGAAAGTGAATGCTCTGTCTTTCAGCTGGAAAAATCTAACAGTATATGCCTTTCCTCCTCTGCCTCTCCTCCCCAAGATACTCTTCAAGGTCAGACAAGAGAAAACAAAAATGATACTGATTGCCCCAGACTGGCCCCACCAGCACTGGTACCCAATCCTAAAGAGCTTGTCTCACTGCCCAGCCTGGACATTACCTCAAATTCCTCACTTATTGACCCAACAAGACAGCCAGATACTGCACAGCCAACTCAAAACCTTAAACCTGGCAGCATGGCAGATAACTTAGCCTCTCAAGACACACCTCTCTCTAAAACAGTGATGGATGTTATTCTGGAGGCCAGGAGGCCTAGCACCAGAAAATCTTATGCAGACAAATGGAAGAGATTCTGTGCTTGGAACCAAGCACAAGGCATTGACACGATTGTTCCAAATATTCCTCAGATTTTGCAATACTTAACTGAGATGCTGGATAAAGGCCTTTCCATCAATTAAAATTCATGCCTCTGCCATTTCAGCTCATTACAATACAGAACCACCTATTTTTTCTCATCCGTTACTGAGGCAGTACCTCAGAGGGGCCAAAAACATAAGACCTCCAAGGAGAGCACCAATACCTGCATGGGACCTCAACTATGTCTTGGAAAAACTCACACTGCCTCCGTTTGAGCCAGCCTCTGCAGCTGATATAAAATTCTTATCCTGGAAAACAGCTCTGCTCCTAGCAATAACCTCCGCTAGAAGAGTCTGAGTTACAGACACTCATGGCTGTGGAACCTTTTATCATTTTCCATCCTGACAGGGTTTCGCTGAGGACAAACATTACATTTATGCCTAAGGTAGTGTCCAGTGTGGCCCTTAACCAGACAATCCATTTGCCTACTTTTTATCCAAACCCACAGAATAAGGGTGAGAGAATTCTGCATTCTTTGGACATTCACAGACAGCTACACTTCTACTTGGACAGAACTAAAGCTTTCAGAAAGACTGATCAATTTCTAGTGGCATATGCTGCAGCATCAGAAGGAAAGTCTATCTCAAAACAGACTATTTCAAAGTGGATAGGCCATTGCATTCGTTTCTGCTATTCACAGCATGGCAAATCAGTGCCTAAAGGCATTAGGCCACATTCAACCAGAGCAGCAGCCACTTCAGCAGCCTTTCTCAGAGGAGTACCAACCAAAGACATCTTAGAGGCTGCAACTTGGAGTTCATTGTATACCTTTAC
Source organism: Protopterus annectens (assembly GCF_019279795.1). NCBI lineage: Eukaryota > Metazoa > Chordata > Ceratodontiformes > Protopteridae > Protopterus > Protopterus annectens. The sequence continues at coordinate 1,198,269,203 of NC_056745.1, forward strand.
AAAGCACTATCACTTACCTCTCTACTCTAAATCCAGGGCAGACTTTGCCACTGCAGTTCTGCATGGCGTTATAGCCTCTCCTAATCCTATTTAGCTCCAGCCTCCCAACCTTAGCTTTGGGATTCAACCCAAACTTTAACCCACTCACATTCATCTCATCCCTCAAAGAATGTAACTGGCATGCTGTAAAGTACCTCAGTCTAGATGACGCAGTTGAATCTTTTAATACTACCTTCCTGAACATCCTTAATTACCATGCCCCCATAAGATTTTCCAGAACCAAAGCACAACCCTCCCCATGGCTACAGAAAACCACTAAGTCAGAAATGAAAAACGGGGATAAAGCCTGGGAGCACTGGCGCAAAACCAAAACCCCTGCAGCTAGACAGAAATTCCTAGAACTACGCAATAAGAGTCAAAAAGCTAATAAAAAGGGACAAATTCCAATACTACCAGTCTGCCCTAGACTCCTCACAACACAGCCCCAAACAATTCTGGTCCTCCATAAACTCCATCCTCCACCCAGGTAAAGTCAGTACCCCTCCTCCTAACATCCCTCACTCCTCAGAAAATATTGCTACCTCATTCAACACACACTTCACCCAAACCATACTATCACTAGCTAAACAACACAACCCCCCTCCCCTCCAACCCACACCTTCAACTAGTAATCTCCCCACTGCCTTCTCTTTTTATCCTGTACCTACCTCCAACATAAAAAAAACTCTTAACTAAACTTAAACCCACCAAATTAGCAGCAGACATCCTCCCAAGTGAATACCTACAAACTGCAGCTGATGCTCTGGCCTACCCAGTATCCATCTTGATTAACTGATCTCTGTCAGAAAGTTACATTCCCACATTGTGGAAAGTCTCACATATAATTCCCCTCCACAAAGGCGGACCCTCTGCAGAACTAACAAATTACCCCATAGCTATTCTCTCTCCACTCTCCAAAATACTAGAGAGATGCATACACTCTCAGGTCTCACACTACCTCCTTACTAACAACCTCCTTTCCAGTACTCAGCATGGTTTCCGACCAAACCATAGCACCACCACTGCCTTACTCTCCTTTAGAAACACTATCCTTCAGCATAAAAACAATGGCTATCTCTCCTCTGCTACTTTCCTAGACCTATCTAAAGCATTTGACATGGTCCCACACAAACAACTTATCTCTGTCCTCAATAACCTATCCTTCTCACAATCAGTCACCAACTGGTTTCAGAGTTACCTGTCTGACCGCCAACAATCCATTGTATGGCAGAATGACATATCTCCCCAACTACCTGTCTCCATAGGGGTTCCCCAAGGATCCATCCTTGGATCCCTACTTTTCTCTGTTTACACCAATAATCTAGCCTCTGCCATCAAACATGGCACACTCATACGATACGCAGATGACTCTACCATCATCTGCTCAGCCCAGTCCCTACGCAAACTGCAAAAAGTCACACAGGAAGCCTTTTCCTCTGTTGAAACTTGGTTATTCGATGCCCAATTAATACTCAACCCAAACAAAACTAAACTACTCATCTTCCAACCCACCAAACATACTCAAAACTACTCTCACTTTAACATCACAGCAAAAGACAACACCACTATATACCCAACTGAACACACCAAATTGCTAGGAGTGGAAATAGACAATAAACTAAAATTTGACATTCACATATCCATGACCATAAAAAAGTCCACAAAAAAACTAGGAGCATTATACAGAAATAAACAATTTCTCACTAAAGCAGCAAAGATTTCAATAGCAAATTCCCACCTTATCTCCACCCTACTTTATGCCTCTCCAGTATATACCAACCTAAGGCAATGTGATCTAAACAAGCTAGAGACCTGCTACAACAAAATGTAAAATTCGCCACAGGGGCATCCTACCGTAGTCACCACTGTCTCTCACTTGCTGAGCTGGGCTGGCTTGAACTCCCTCACCTCCTTCAGTGGTATCAACTCTCACTCACCCACAAACTAGTAAACCATCCACTAAATGTCCCATCCCTCCAGAATCTACTCCAACCCTATCGCACCACCAGACCACTAAGATCCAGCAACAAAAATCACTTGCAGATCACTAAAGCCAATAACTCTGCTGGTGAAGCACTATTCTCTTGCGCCATAGCCAAATTATGGAACTCACTCCCACTCACAATTGCCTCCGTACCATCATGCACCAACTTCAAAACTTTATTAAAAGCGCACCTAAAAACATGCTGGCTATGCCCTTGCAACTCCCACTCTAATATCATCCACCCCATCCAACTACTACCTTTCTTTCACCTCCACTAACTACCTTGATGATAGCAAGCTCAGATGCTCATAAGCCTAGTACTTATTGTACAGCAGGAACTATGTTCTTCATCTGTAAATATGTTGTAAGTAATTTCTGTGTTAAATTGTTAATCACTATGTAATCCAATGTAACTACTGTCTGTTTATTTTACTGTGGAGCTTTTCTCCCCGGGCCTCCGCTGAAAATGGACCCACGTCCAGTCGGACACGCCCGGTCAACAAATTTAAATAAATAAATAAATTGTAATGACTGCAACAGTGAAACACGATGAACATAGTACATAGAATGTAGATGTTCGAGTGTATTCACTGTTGCAGTCCAGGTTACCCTCCCACCATCCCCCCCTTTTTTATTTCTTTGCTGGGACCTAACTGTACTTTTCTACTCTATACAACCTATGTGGTGTATTTGCTTGTAGATGAAGGAAAAGTTGTTTCTTGTGCATGCATGATTATTGGCATAATTTAGCCTACCTTTTTAGGGGCACCTGACATCTGGGGCAAGAAAAACTGAAGAAAATGACGTCAGCTGCATCTTCTATATCCCTGGCGCACTGATGTCAGGGAAGAGGCGACAGCAACCGACGCTGGACCTAGACTTTGGAACTCAGGCCAACTGCGGGTAGCTTGCCAGCAGGATAACCCAATTGTAATGACTGCAACAGTGAATAAACTCAAACATCTACATTTATGGTAGGTACACAACTGTACTTTTTCCATACAGCAAGCTGGATGGAGGGTTTGTTAGCCAAATGCAACAACAGTGCATGTTTTATTATTTTTAGCCTGTTTTAAGAGCACCAGTTGTGAACAATTGTGTAAGCTCACTTTGTAGCTTTTGTATATCTGAAGGTAATTTAAGTACCACACCCAGTTTACAATCATCTGCAAACTTGGTTAACCAGAGTTCCCTGTTTTTGATTTGGAGATCAGATAAGTACATGCCAAATAGCAGAGGTCCTGGCACATTTCCAGTGATACCCCACTGGTTGCTTTCATGCTCCCTGGGAATCTGCCTAACCACCCTCACAGTGTGGGTTCTGATGTTCATCGTGTTTCACTGTTGCAGTCATTACATATGGGTAATCTGCTGGCAGGTTGCCCTCAGTCGGCCTGATTAACAAAGTCTTGGGTCCTGCGTCGGTTGCTGTCCCTTCTTCCATGACGTCAGGTCGTCAGGGGTATAAAACATGCAGCTGACGCCATTACATCAGTCTTTCTTGCCGTGCGGTGCCCGAAGCAGAAGAAGTTCGCAAGTGCCGGTCGGCCAACTCTTGAAATGTTTGTTTTCGAGTTTCAGAACCGAAGTCTTCAACTTAAAGCCAAGTACCCCATTAGGGAAACTTTTTCTTGCTCCTTACCGATGTCAGTAAAGTTAATAATTGTATTACTTGTGGGAAGCAAATACCTCATAAGGATTTTCATTTGTACTGTATTCCTTGCCTAGGCCCTGATCACGCTGTACCTTGCTGTCGGTTTTGTGCTTTATTTAATCAGCGCACTATCCGTCGTCTGTACATTTTTGCTTCAAAATATTTCTGTTCAGTTTAATTATCCAGAAATGATGTTGGTTAGCCATCCGACTACTGGAATACCGAAAAAACGCAAAGAAAAAGACAGAGACAGGCCATTGAGGTCCAAAACTGCCAATGACACTTCTTCTAAGCCAGTCGCCAGTTCGCCAGTACTCAGTGAGGCGCTTTTGCAGCCCCTGATACCCGCAACTCCTGATTCACAGGCCTCTACTGAGTCCCATTCAGAGTCTGATATGCCGCGAGATGCTTTACATATGGAACCCGTGGATGTCTCTACCTTGGCTGGGTCCGGAGCCGCTGAGCAGGCACCGGCTTCTGAGAGTGTATTCAGGCCTACAGACTTGCATATTAAACAGACTCCATCTTCACTGCTAAGGCCTAAGTCTCTATCTTTGTCTAAAAAAACGATGCCCAGGCCACATGTTCAGGCCCCTATGCCTAAAAAACAAATGATCAAAATGGCTGAAGATTTAATTACTCTAAGGGGTAGTCACCCCCCCCCCCCCCCCCCTCCAAGAGGCCTAGGATTGAATTTGACTATGAATCTTCTGAACAGGACTCTGTTTCTTTTCACTCTTCTAATAATCTGGATTTGTCCATACCTACTTATGAGGACTGTCATGCAGAGGATTCCATTCCCTCTTCTTCTCCACCTGAGGATTTTTCTTTTGGAGAAACTTTACATACCTTAAGGGAGCATTTCCACTGGGAAAGTCAGCATTTCTCTGAATCCAGAAAGAGGCTTAGGGATTTCCTTTTTCTTCCTCCGCATAGGCCTTTAGCTATACCCCCTGTACTAGATATTGTTGATGTGTTTTCGGAATCCAGTATGGCCCCTGATTCCTTGCCTCCAGCCCCTAGCAAACCAGACAGGTACTACAGGTTCCTAAGTCCCACAAATTCCTTTTCAAAAATCCTATTGCGGACCCTGAAACCATTTCTCAGGGGCCCAAGGGCATTAAGGCTTCTACTGCTAAAAATCCTACCCCTTCTGATAGAGACTCCAGGGCGCTGGATAGATGGGGTAAAAAGGTTTATACTTCTGCAACCTTAGCAATCAGGGCTTTACACTGCCAATTCCATATGCTAAAATATCAATAGCATGTCATGGGACTGCTAAAATGGAAAATTATGTTGATTTCTGACTGTGTGGAGAATAAAGATTTGCAGGATTTATTGCATTCAGCTGAACAAGTTGGCAAACATACTTTGCAATGTAGTTTTGATTCCTTACAGGCCTCTTGTAGGGCTGCTGTTACTGGGTCTGTGCTTAGAAGGCATGCTTGGCTTAAGGAGCAATCCCTGCCTCATCATGTTAAAGCAAAACTTTTGGATGCTCCTTTTCAGCAGGACCGTTTATTTGGCAATAAGGCTGAAGAAGTTCTAAAAAAGATGGAAGATAAAGCTAAATCTATGCAAACTGTGAAAGATTTCTTACAAGTGCAACCTCCTAGATTTAGTAGGCATTGGCCTACTATGAACTGGTCCTTTCCAGCTCCTTCCAGAGCCACTATGGCCAAACCCAGACAATCCAAATCCAGGTTTCAGTCCCAAGGGACTTTCAGAACTAAGCAATGGGGTGCTTCCACTTCCAAATCTGGAAACCACAAGCACCACCCTATGGTAAACAGTCTCAATGACTTCCCTTTGAAATTACCAAGCACTTACCTCTCAGCCGCCCCATTGGGGGGAAAACTGGCTCTTCATTCAAGAAACTGGCAACTTATAACCCAGGACAAATGGGTTTTAAATGTAGTGTCCCAGGGATACAGATTTCATTTCCACACGCTGCCAACTCCAAACAGATGGCCAGACCTGCCCCCAAACCAGTGGGCAGAGGCTCAGAAACAAGTACTTTCCCTCCTAAACATGGGGGCTATTCAACCAGTACCAGAAGAGGAAAAGGGACAAGGTTTCTATTCCAGACTTTTCCTGGTACCCAGAAAAGACAAATCATGGTGTCCAATTCTGGACCTGTCTACTCTAAACACCTTTCTGGACATTCCAAAATTCAAGATGCTGACTCTTCACCAGTTACTTCCTATGCTAGGCAAGGATGCCTGGTTGGCAATTCTCGACTTAAGAGACTTGCCTGCATATCCCAATCAGGGAATCTTGCAGAAGATTCCTATGCTTAAAAGCGGGCTGCATGCATTATCAGTTCTCTGCACTGCCCTTTGGCTTGTCTACTGTGCCCGGGGTATTCACAAAGTGCCTGGTTTCAGTAATTGCATTTTGCAGGCAAAGAAATATTCAAATATATCCATACCTGGACGATTGTCAAATTCAGGCAGAAAACCAGGCCATTCTTCTAAAACATCTGGCATTTGTAAAAAGACTTCTAACCTGTCTAGGGAACACCATAAACAAAAAGAAATCTTAACTGGTACCCTCACAGAAAAATACATTCCTGGGTGCAAGCTTGAATACAACTGCCCAGATGGCTTTCCTTATGCCAGAAAAGCAAATTCATTTGGTGACTTGCTTCAAACAGGCAGCCACAAAATCCCTGCTATCTGCAAGGCAAATACTGCAAGGCTTTGGGGTTCATGGCCTCATGCATTCTTTAATTCCATATGCAAGACTGCATATGAGGAAACTTCAGTGGTACCTAAAAAGTTTATGGAGTCAACATTGTCACAGCATGGAAACGATTCCTATCATACCTTGCCTGCACCTAGAGTTCCTGTGGTAGGCAGAGGCCTGCCACCAAAACAAGGGACAGCCATTCACACCACCCCCTGCCGCCCAGACCCTTACTACAGACGCATCAGACTATGCATGGGGGGCTCATCTGGCAGGGAAGTGCATTCAGGGCAAATGGAACCCAAATCAAATGCACCTTCATATCAATCAAAAGGAAATGCTAGCTGTACAGAATGCACTGACAGCCTTCATGGACTACCTTCATCCAGGACAATTACTGATAAAGACGGACAACACCACGGTTATGTGGTACATAAACAAGCAGGGGGGTACACATTCCTACCCCCTCTGCAGACTAGCCATGGCATTGTGGAACACGGCCTTGAACTACCAAGTACAACTGCAATCTCAATTCCTTCCAGGAAAGCAGAATGTTCTGGCAGACAAACTAAGCAGAAATCTCATGGACCCTCATGAATGGAAACTGGAACCACACATTTTCAACATGTTAACATGCAAATGGGGGAGCCCAGACATGGACCTTTTTGCCTCACCCCAGAACTACCAGTTGAACAAGTTTTGCACAAGAACTCATCACAAAAAAGCCTGGAAAGTGGATGGCTCTGTCCTTTAGCTGGAAAAACCTATCAGTCTATGCCTTTCCCCCTCTGCCTTTGCTCTCCAAAGTTCTACTAAAAGTCAAACAGGACAAACCAAAAATGATTTTGATTGCTCCAGACTGGCCTCGTCAACACTAGTACCCACTCCTGCGCAGTGTGTCACACATTTCTCCGTGGCACCTGCCTCAGACACCTTCCTTACTGTCTCAGCAGGAGAACCAAATTCTGCACCCTCATCTCCGAACTTTGACTCTTGCAGCTTGGCTAATCACTTAAATTCACCCTTAGCATGCCTCAGCAAACATGTGATGGATGTCATTTTGGAGGCAAGAAGACCTAGTACTAGAAAATCTTATGCTGACAAATGGAAAAGATTCTGTGCCTGGAAACAATCTCAAGGGATGAGCACAGCAGTGCCCAATTTACCTCAGATTTTACAATACTTAACTGAGATGCTTCATAAGGGCCTGTCTTTTTCTTCCATAAAAATCCATGCCTCAGCCATTTCAGCTCATTACAACACAGATCCCCCCCCTTCTCTCATCCTCTTCTAAAGCAGTATCTCAGAAGGCCAAAAACTTGAGACCACCCAGGAGAGCTCCAACCCCTGCCTGGGACCTTAACTTTGTATTGGAGAAACTCACTCTACCTCCTTTCCAGCCAGCTGCAACTGCAGACTTAAAATTTCTTTCCTGGAAGCAGCCTGCCTTTTAGCAATCACTTCAGCTAGAAGGATATCTGAATTACAAGCCCTTATGGCAGTGGAGCCTTTCATCATCCGTTCCTGCAGACGGGGTCACTCAGGACCAGTCCATCATTCATTCCCAAGGTGGTATCCAGTGCGGCTCTTAATCAGTCTATTCATTTGCCAACTTTCTTTCCCAATCCACAGAACAAGGGAGAGTGGATTCTGCATTCATTGGATGCACACAGACAACTTAGATTCTACTTGGACAGGACTAAATCTCGAAGAAAATCTGAACAACTGCTGGTAGCATTTGCTGCAGGGAAGGCTATTTCAAAGCAAACCATTTCTAAATGGATAAGCCATTGTATTAATTTCTGTTATAAGCACCATGGAAAACCTATCCCCCAGGGGATCAGATATCATTCCACCAGGACTGCATCTACTTCAACAGCCTTTCTCAGAAATGTTCCTACCAGGGATATTCTAGAAGCGGCTACCTGGAGTTCAGTTCATACTTTCACCAAGCATTATCACTTACCAATTTTCTCCAAATCCAGAGCTGGCTTTGCCACTGCTGTTTTGCAGGACCTTATAGCTGGTCCTAATGCTGTGTAAATCCATCCTCCCAACCTTAGCTTTGGGAATCTACCCAAATGTAATGACTGCAACAGTGAAACACGAACATACACTTACCATAAATGTAGATGTTCGAGTGTATTCACTGTTGCAGTCCTGGTTACCCTCCCTCCAGTCCCCCTGTTTTTCTTTTACTATACCTCTTCTTTCTTTTATTATGCTTAAAAGCCTTTTTGGTGGATTTGCTTTTTGTTGGAGGTGTATATTTTTGTGTTTCTTATTATCTATATATATATATATATATAATATATATATATATATATATATATATATTTTATATATATATATATATATATATTTTGCTCCCCATTTGGGGGGGTGCCTGACATCTGGGGCAAGAAAAACTGATGTAATGGCGTCGGCTGCATGTTTTGTACCCCTGATGACCTGACGTCATGGAAGAAGGGACAGCAACCGACGCAGGACCCAAGACTTTGTTAATCAGGCCGACTGAGGGCAACCTGCCAGCAGATTACCCAAATGTAATGACTGCAACAGTGAATACACTCAAACATCTACATTTATGTTAAGTGTACACAACTGTACTTTCCACAGCCAGCTTGTCATCATTAATGACATAGGGATCAATTTGGAGTGCATTTAGCTTGTTGTTAATGTAGGCATGTGGTATGGCATCAAATGCCTTGGCAAGGTCAAGGCATGCTGTATGGACAGTATGACCACTGTTGATAGTTTGTATTACCCTGTCAAATTCATCAAACTCATTAAACACTATCTGCATTTAGCAAAGCCAAACTGTTGGGAGTAGTGTCTCAAGATATTTTTGTATAATTTATCAGGTGTGTTGTGACCCGTTCCATGGCCTTCTAGTTGAAGCTTATTAGGATGATGCTTTTAATTCCTGGGTCCATGGTGGCACTGCCATTCATGAAGTGGCATACTGCAAATATATTAGCCAACATTATACTATGAGCCAAACCTTTGGAACAAAGCTGGTGGATAAGTTCAGGTTGAATATTTGTAGGAGCGGGTCTACAAGGCATGTTTATTGCTATTCAGCAAACAGCGTGTTTTGTTATCCTGACCTGTAAAGGATGTATTTTTTGATTTGGAAAGTACTTTTAACAGGTGTTTTGTGATGATAATGTGCTTAAGGTCTTTTGGTATATATGGAGTTTGAAGTGCGTCTGGGATGAAATATGCTCTGAATGTTGGCTAATATATTTGCACTATCCACTAGATCAGATAGGTAATTTCATTATGAATAAGTTTAGAGAAATGTTGGGTGGTGTTTTGTAATTTGATGTAAGTAAAGGATTTGTAATTGTCTTTAGTTTCTAATGCCATCTTAAATTCATGGGAAACCTTTGCTTTCCTCAGTGTTTTTCAGTACCTTGGATAACCTTTGATGTTGATCTTGATCTGTGGGTCTTTAGATTTGCTATATATTATAATGAATTCTTTCGTTTTATTGCATTCATTGTTTATGCATGTGGGCCACCAGACTGGTTTGCTTTTGCCCTTCCTTTTTTTGGTTTTGGTAAGGTCTGACAGATTGTTTTCTAAGCAAGTATACAATTTTTTGCATCATTACTAGTTATGCCAATGTAGGCTGCGATGGTGGAGCGGTTAGCGTTGTCGCCTCACAGCAAGAGGTTCTACCGTTCGATTCTCTTCTGGAGCGCCTTCTGTGTGGATTCTGCATCCTCCCAGTGGTCAAGTGACGTATAAAGACATGCAGGTAGGTGCATGCATGAATGGGTGTGCCTTCTTTGAAGGTTGGGCATCGGACTGGCAACTCGGCATCGTAAAAATCCACTGCCAGTCATTAGCGGACCGGAGTTCCGCTGTGGCAACCCCTTAAGACACTTCATAGAATTGTAGGAAGCTTGTGCATTTGAAATAATTTGAATACTGTGATACTTGCATCCACTGGTTTATGGATTTTAAGAGAGAAGACCACCAGTTTGTAGTTAGACTTGACTAAGGAAGGGTATACCAGTGGATAGTGCATATTGATTCTATATTTGTAAGGACTAGGTTGAGAACAAACTGTCCTCTAATGGTCTCTTTGACTATTTGATCCAGGATATTCTTTATGAAATTGAAATATTTGGAGGTATAGTTTTTATATGAGGTATAGATTTCCCATTTTATCGATGAGTAGTCAGTCTCCCAAGATGATTGCGTTTTTTTGTATATTGAAAGTTCGTCTGATGTGTTCAAGAAATGGACATGATTTTTAGGAGGCATCAAGGGAAGGGTCTGTAACATAATATGATCTGATAGTTGGTTTTATTTAGTGTGTGTTGAATCACTTAAGTTCAGTCTGTGTCTCTCTGGGAATCAACCTTGAGGTAATGTGATCTTTAACAAATATGGATACACCACCTCAGTACTCAGAGGGTGTAAAGGTGTGATAGATGCAAAATTGGTGTAGAAAGGGTGCCTTTTGCACTCTTAAACCAGGTTTCAGTAATAATGCTCTTGATTGTGTTCCAAATGCAGGAGGGCTTAAAGGTCAGTTTGTGTTAGACTGCTGGCATATATTGTAGATTAGGGTGTTTTCTATACTATAAGCTGGGTGGGAGGGTTTGTTTGCCAAGTGCAACAGTATTGCTTTTTTAAGCTCTTAATTTGAGCTCTTTTTCAGAGCACCAGTTTTTTAAGGTTGAAATGGGTGCAGCACAGGCTTTAGCCAGTATATGAAAGACCTGAAATAAGAGGTGTTGCCCATTCTTAGCAAAGCAAGTAGGGTTGTGCAGAAGTTCATCCCATGACACATTTTGGTTCCCCATTGAATAGTAGTTACTCATCAGTTGTTGAACTCAGCCATCTTCCTTGTATGTTGCATCATTCTTAGAGAAGGTAGGACTCCGCTCAAAACTGGAGTGCTTCCAGCATTTGTGTTATGCATAGAGTGCTGAAATGCATCTCTCTGTATATCCTTTAAGACTTTGCATGCCAGGTTAGCATTTTGATGCACAAGTCCCTGCCTTAAAATGTTCTGACTGAATTTATAAGTTGCTGTTGGGTAAACAAGATTTATGTTACTCACATAAGACTAATCTTACTATTTCTTTAGTCTGCATTGCATATTGTACTGTAAAGTAGTTCTGTATACCATTCAGAAGTATATTAAATGTGATTTGTGGCAGTTTATCAGTGACTTAGTGATATTAAAGTTAGAAGGTACTTTTTCTCGATTTGTAATGTATCCAAGCATCACACTGTAAAAGGTTAATAAAGGAGGGAAATGCGCAATGTAATGTTGTGATCTTTGGTTTTTGTAAAGGTGTATTGATCCATATGTGTTAAAATACAATTCCACTGCTTTATACAGGCAGATGTTTAGATTAAAGCTCTTGGTTTAAGTAATAGGCAAAGGATTTTTAAGTAAACATTCTAGAAAAATAAGAAAAAAGATGGAAAGCACGAAAAAATGGTAGCTCTTTTAGCATTTGCAAAGTTTATTTTTACACTAGTACCTCTTTTTTTAGTTACATACAAGGAGCAAACCAGGTCCAAGCAATTTAATCATGAGAGTTCTGACCACTGCATTCTGAATGGAACTCTACAAGGGTCCTTGCATTGCAAAGCTGCTAGATTTTTCTTTTTCCATTAGCAAATGCTTTCAGTTGGAGACTATATGAGTACAGGTGTAAGCAATTAGAGAAGATCTGAACATATTTTCTCAGTGATATGTGCAATCAACTTTATAATTAGCATTTAAGGGGAAAGCAGGTAATTGAAAATATGAAACTGTGGGAAGTGAATGCTGTAGAAAGTTAGATGTTATGTAGTCCTATCTCACCTACATTCTTCACTTGTGGGTTCGGAGCCGAATGTCGGCTCCGACTCGGCCTATCTACTAGCTCGAAAGTCTTTGGCTGGGCTAAGATGGTATCCCACAATACACTGCTCCACATCCCCAGATCTCGTTTGCCGCTTGTAGAGCTCGGACGTGGTCTCGACTTGGCTGTGGCTAAGTATTGAAAAAGTCTTTTTTTTGTGGAAAATTTTTTGCTAATTCTTGGCTAAAATAACTGTGTTATTCTATAGAGTGGTTCTTAGTGGTGTTGCTGCATTGTTTTTGTAGTGTACGAGTGTGTTGTGTGTGGTATCCCTTACACCCTCGGGCTAGGCCCGTTTAAGTTAGAGGACCTAGTCCTCCTCGTGTGCTTGCTTGGTTAGTTTTTTCTTAATTTAAGTTGAGAACCGTTTTAATTAGAGGTTCTCCCCTGTGCCTGTGTGTGTTTCGTGTTTCTGCTTCTGTTAGCGGTTTCCCGCCCTTTTGGTAGCGGCTGCTACTATTTGTTAGAATGTCTAAGGAACAAAAAGAGCATAAGCCCTCGGGCTTTTAAAAGTGTACTAAGTGTGCCTATAAAATGTCTATCACAGACGGGCACTCGGTCTGTGTTTACTGTCTTGGAGCCATCCACCTTCAGGAGTCGTGCAGTTTCTGCCATGCCTTTAGTCCTCGGGTGCTCCAAGAGAGGAAAAACAAATTGATCCTAAAGGGACTGCTAAAACCGTCCTTTGAGGAGGATTTAGCTTCGGCTCCCAGTCAGTCTCAATCCTCCAAATCCAAGAAGAGGTCGCCGGCTCCATCTATTGTTTCGGAGCCACCTTCTAAAATTTCCATTGTGGAATCTGCTTCCTCGGCTCCACCGACTTCGGGGCCGCAGGAAGTAACTGTATCGACTGACTCTGCAGCCGCTCCGATAATTTTGGAACCGATTCAGAGCCGGTCGCCAAGTTTAAGGCAAGCTTCTCCAGATAGGAGGTCTGCTTCTCCATCCATTTCCTCCAAATCCTCCAGGCTTTCCTATTTGGATGTAGATAGGGTGGTGCAGAGGCTCCTACAGTCGCCGGTGTTGGCCAAACTTTTCTCGGCTCGGACCCAGTCGGCTTCGGAGCCAGCTCTGTTGGTTGTACCTGCTATTCCTCCTCCGAGCGCATCCTTGTTGTCGGAGCCGGTAAGTTCCACTCCGAGGGATGTTCCTGTGCCGGCGCCGATTCCCCAGCGGGGTTTATCGGTGCCAGCATCGGCTCTGACCCTGTCGGCTCCGTCCACAGGGTTCGAGACTCGGGTCTCCTCCATCGGGCCCGAGGGGGATGTCTCGGAGCACCAGTCGGTGCCGAGCCTTCCTCTGGGCGCCTCGGCGGCGGGGAATCCGCTCCCTGTCATGGCCTTGGAAGGTGGTCAGTCCTCCAATTCGGGAGGTCCCACATTCGAGGCTATGCGGAGCGCGCTGGCTAGGTCAGCTACTTCTCTCGGATCGGTCCTTCCGTCCCCTACAACACTGGCGAGAGCTTCTGACATCCACCTATCCTTGGACAGCAGGGCGCAAGGGCCTAAGGACACCCCCCATGAGTGGTCCCCTTCTTTCTTAGGGGCCCTCAGAGTCTGTGCCTGAGGAACCCCCCAGAAAGAAAGCTTGCAAGAGGAAGCACATAGCCTCCCAGGACGAGTCCCTCACTTCCAATACTGATCTCGAGGAGTCGGAGGGGTCCCCTAAGTCTTCCTCTGAGGATGTTTCGTTCTCCGATATCCTGGAGATCTTGAAACAAAGAGGAGACTAGCCTTCCAAAACCCCCTCCGAGGAGGAGTCAGTATTAATTAAGGCCTTTGGCGCCCAGCCCTCCGCCTCCTGGGTGTCTCCACCCTTCGACGAGCTCCTGGACCTTATCTGTCGAAGGGTGTGGGAGACTCCTGACTCTGTGGAGCCGGTTCCTCGACGCCCCAGCAAATTTTTGTCTGCTCCCCAAGGGAAAGAATTTTTGACAAAGGGAGTCCCGGTAGATGCTATGGTGGTGGCGGCTGCCACACAGAAGGAAGTTGCTGAGTCTTCCTCTTCGGTCCATCCCCCTAACAAGGAGTCTAGGACAATGGATCGGTACGGGAAGCGTACACTGTCTTCAGCGACCTTTACCTTGCGGTCGCTGAATTATTTGTCTCATTTCACACGGCTCCAGAGAGATCTCCTTAAGGAGTTAGGAGATACTCTAACAGGTAACGTACCTGAGGCGGTGACTCAAACGGTCAACGCTCAGCTCTCTACCCTCAACTCCATTGCTAACTCATCCATGCGACTGATTTCGTACGGTGCCGAGTGAGCTAGTAGGGTGGCTAGTTCAGGGGTGGCCCTCAGGAGGCAAGCCTGGCTATGCCTGTGTCATTTTGCGGAGGCATTTAAGTCTTCCTTTACTGATGCCCCCTTCGATGGTTCCTCCTTGTTCGGGACCAAAGTCAAAGACACGCTCACCAGGTGCGAGCAAGATGGAAAGACCTTGTCTGCTGTGGGAGTCTGTTTTTCCCTCCCGTCGAGGCCTTATCCCAAGGCTCAGTGAGGGGGAAAGATGTGGTTCAAAAAATCACAAAGGTCCTTTCCTACCGCACAGGGTGAGACCCCCCCCCGAGGCAGGGGAGGGGGGTCGTATTCAGGGAGACGTCGCCCCAGAGGCAGAGGGGGCCCCCGCAATTCGGGGGACCATGATTCCTTCCACGGTTCCCCATACTCTCATTCCTAAGGGTGTGCCCGGCTGTGCTTCTCTGGAGCCAGTCGGGGGTCGAATCTCCCAGTATCCGGAAGCCTGGGTCAACATCACCCAGGACAGATGGGTATTGGGGATAATCGCCGGAGGTTACACCATTCCATTTCACTCCACACCTCCTCCCGTCAAAAAGATCCCAGACGTTCCACCCAGTGAAAGGGGTCAGGCAGCAACAGAGGTTTCTCAGCTTCTAGAAAAAGGAGTCATCCAACCAGTCCCCCCAGACCAGATCGGATTAGGGACTTACTCGAGATTCTTTTTGGTGCCGAAAAGAACGGGGGACCTGAGACCCATTTTGGATCTCAGCCGACTCCATCATTATGTACACAAGTCCAAATTCTGGATGGTCACGCTACAATCAATTCTCCCGTTATTGGGAAAGGAAGTATGAATGTGCTCCATCGACCTGAAGGATGCTTATTACCACATCAAACTGGACAGAGCTTCCAGATGTCATCTACGCTTCCGGCTGGGAGCCAGGCACTTCCAGTTTCGAGCCCTGCCCTTTGGTCTCACCACAGCCCCCAGGGTATTCACCAAGTGCATGGCAGTGCTGACGGCTCACTTGAGACGTCAAGGATTCCAGGTGTTTCCTTACCTGGATGACTGGCTCCTATCCACCCCCACCAAGCATCTACTTCTTCAAAACAGAGATACTGTTATCGATCTTTGTCACCAGTTAGGCATCACAATAAAGTGGAAAAAATCTGCCTTGCTACCCTCACAGCGTGTCTTATTTATAGGAGCAGAGTTGGACACTATTCGGTTGAGAGCATTCCTACCTATGGAAAGGATCACAGGGTTACAACGACAGGTTCGGATGATGATGCCTCTGGCACGCGTGAGGGCAAGACTAGTGCTTCAGTTACTGGGGACCATGGCATCCACTATCATGATGGTCCCATTAGCGAGGTTGCATATGAGGATCCTACAGTGGCTCCTGTTCGCCCAATGGTCCTTTCAAAGACTACCACTATCCCATCCAATCTTAATCACAGGCAAATGCAAGCAGGACCTCAGTTGGTGGCTATGCACCAACAATTTAGAAGTAGGGAAACCCTTTGTTTCACCCAACCCGGTGGCCACAGTGACCACGGACGCCTCCCGGATAGGGTGGGGGGGGGCATTATCTCGGTAGGATGGTCCAAGGCATGTGGCAGGAGCATGAGATAGACTTGCACATAAATGTCCTGGAGATGAGGGCAATGCTCCTAGCGTTGCAGGCGCTTCAAGATGTCCTTCCCTTAGGGACTATTGCGATACACTCGGACAATATGTCAGTAGTGTGGTATCTCAACAAACAAGGAGGAACCAGATCGTACCCACTATGCAGGGAGGCCATGAGAGTGTGGAATTGGGCGGCAGCTTCCCAGTGGGCCTTGGGTGCAACGCACATCCCGGGGGAAACCAATGTGATCGCAGACAGGCTAAGCAGGGCGATCCTCATGCCCTACGAGTGGTCCCTGAACTGCCAGGTGGCGGACAGCATATTCAGCAAATGGGGTCAACCTTGTTGCGACTTTTTTGCCAGCCCTCTCAATGCGAAATACAGCGACGACTATTCGCTGATCCCCCCCACCGGGGGAATCTCCAAGGGATGCTCTGGCGCACAATTGGCCCTCTGGTCTGCTGTATGCTTTCCCTCCATTCCCCCTTATCTCGAGGGTGATCCAGAAAGCGCTATCTTTGGGAAGCATATTGATTCTGATCGCGCCACACTGGCCTCGACAGGTATGGTTCCCCTTCCTTCAACCTTACATCGTGGATGCTCCTTGGACTCTGGACCCTCGTCCGGACTTACTGACACATATGTCGGGACAGCTCCACTCTTCCCTGGAGACACTCCGGCTGACCGCCTGGCTACTCCACTTCCATCCGTAGTCAGGTGTCACGATTTTTCTCCTGATGTAGTCCATATTATTTCGTCCTCTCATAAGCCGTCCACTAGTAAGATCTACTCTAGCAAGTGGAAAAGGTTTTCAGTATGGGCCCAGTCAAAAGGTATTGACCCCTTCACGGCTCCCATTGACTCTGTTTTGGAATTTTTGTCTCATTTATTCTACCAAGGGTCTGCCTCAGCCACCATCAAAGTTCAGCTAGCGGCTATTTCTAATTATCATGCGGCTTATGAACCTAGCTTAATGGCACACAGGCTGTGTAGAGCTTTCATGAAAGGTACTCTTCTCCTTCGTCCCCCTGTATCGCAACCTGTTATGCCCCGAGACCTCAATTTTGTTCTGCAGGCCCTCACTCTCCCACCTTTTGAGCCCGCGGCTTCCTGCGATTCAAAATTCCTTACATGGAAATCTGCCTTTCTGATAGCTATTACATCAGCCAGAAGAGTATCAGAACTCCAGGCCCTATCAATCAAGCCCCCATATTTGATATTCCATAAAGATAGTCTCTCTCAGACCGAACCTGTCCTTTCTTCCCAAGGTGGCTTCCTTATCTAATATTAATCAGTCCATTGAGCTGCCGGTTTTCTTCCCCAACTTCTCTAATAAGGCAGAGTACCAGTTTCACCTGTTGGATGTTCATAGGCAACTACGCTTTTATCTACACAGGACTTCAGAATGGCGGAAGTCAGACCAGCTCTTCATTTCGTTCTTGGAAAATCGCTTGGGGTCTGCGGCCTCCTAAGTCACCATTGCTAGGTGGATAGCTGGTTGCATCTCCTTTATTTACCAGGCAGGGGGAAAGAGCCTGCATTTTCCAGTCAGAGCACACTCTACCAGAGCAGTTTCCACTTCCACGGCCTTTCAGGCTAGGTTATCCATGGATGATATACGTGCGGCTGCAACATGGGCTTCTCCTCATACGTTTGTTTCCCATTACAAATTGGATGTGGTGTCCAGGGGCAGGTCATCTTTTGGCTCCACAGTACTCAGGAGTATTTTCCATTGAGCCACCCAGGATGTAGGTGCTAGGGACGCTGTCCCACAAGTGAAGAATGTAGACGAGATAGGACTACATAACATCAATTAGTTATGTACTCACCATAACGCTAGATGTATGTAGTCCATCTCGTCTCACATTCTTCATTACCCACCCACCGTCCCCCACGCCTGGAGGATTTGAAGGATCCCCTGGTATACCTCATGTCAATAGTCCCTTTGGACAATTTGTTGGACCTCGTTGTCATGAGTATGTGTGTGTTTGGGCGATAAATATGATTTTTCTGTTGGCAGCAAACTAGATCTGGGGATGTGTAGCAGTGTATTGTGGGATACCATCTTAGCCCAGCCAATCAAAGACTTTTGAGCTAGTAGATAGGCCGAGTCAGAGCCAACATTCGGCTCCGAACCCACAAGTGAAGAATGTGAGGCGAGATGGACTACATACATCTAGCGTAATGGTGAGTACATAACTAATTGTTTTAGGAAGAGTTGCACCCTTTTAGTACTTTATTGCATTAATGTAACTTGGCACAGTTTAGTTTCAGTGGCCAGTACACTTTTTCTTAAGACTAAAAGTTAGTTTACTGGAGGCATGCAAATTGTTTTTTGACATCTGGGAGAGAGAACAGATAGGACAAAGACTGATACTGTCTGTGTAAGTGGGAGCACAGGTTCTAGCATGCTTTCAGCATGATTAAACCGAACTTTATAATAATGTTTCCCTGAGGGTGCAGTTATTTTTGAGGCAACTGCCCCATATATATGGAGAGATAAACTCCCTTTTTGGAGTCTGTGTAGTTTTGTGCTTTTATTTGGAATTAAAAATGGGTTTGTGGGGTTAAAAAAAATTGTTTGAAGAGAAAACTCAAATGTGACTAGATGCAGCAACTTGCATACAAGATCAGCATGTTAAACATTAGTATAGAAGTGCAGGTTGCAAGTTGGAAATGTAGGAAAAAACTTGACATGTATAATATGTGAAACTTAATAGCTTTTCATTAGAATGGCTACTTCAACATGGAATGTAAACAGCCTTGTAGATACAAAGGTAATATATTGATTTATATTGGGGGTAGGGTGCAAATAGAAATGATGCATGAAATGTAGTTGAATAGAAGTGATCGTGTGAATTTGACAAAATAAAAAAAAATTCAGGATGACATTCAACTGGGTATCATGGACAAAGGAAAAGAGGAGAAATACTGATTGTGAAATGGGCTCCAGAAGTGACAGAAGGGGAGGGACACTAATGGTATATTTGTGGTATTAAGGGGTTATTTGCAGGGATGGAAAATTACACTGGCATGTAGTTATACTCCAGCAAAAAAAAAAAAAAAAATTCTATTATGGGACTTGGAAGAGTTTTTGGGAATAGGCTTTCAGCTGGGAATTTTTATAGATGGAGTCTGGAATCCAATTTGTAATAGTGTGGATGATGCATCAGGGGACCTAGAAGGAAAATGTAACAAAAGAGGGTAGATTTCTAAAGAAGTATGAGAATGTTTTGCATGGGATGTGTGAATTTAGTAGTAATGCTGATAGAATAATTATACATGTGGTGGTGGTGCTGCGGTAGCGTTGTCGCCTCACAGTAAGACGCTGTCCGGTTCGATTCTCAGCTAGAGCGTCTTCTGCGTGGAGACGTACATGAATGGGCGTACCTTCGTTGAAGGTTGTGCATCAGGGCTGGTAACTCTGCACGTAAAAATCAACTACCAATCATTAGCGGACCAGAGTTCCGCTGTGGCGACCCCTAACCGGAAAAAGCCGAAAGACACAACAACAATGCTGATAGAATAATTGATCTAGATTAAATAGAAATTACATTTCAGAGGAACATTTGTATTCAGTTGAAAGCTTTGAAATCCATCCAATGCCTTTATTACATCAGGCACTTATAAAAACTAAGGTGAAGATGCAAGGTAATGATATAAAATTAGACACTGGGGGCGGGGGCTTTCCTACTTGGCTGTTAAAAAAGGAATGTGAGGAATGAGTAATGGATGTGATTTAAGAGCTCTTAGGGAAGATACTAATTAGTTCAAAAGGGGTAGTTAGTGGAATAAAATGGTGAGTTTAAAAACATGGTAGAGATAAGAGTGTATATAAGGGAACAAAGAATTGGAATATTGAGGGGCTAACAAAAGTTTAAGTATTGCAGAAAAAAGGAAAATATCAGAGAACAAGAACAAAAGCAGCTGTAGAGTGCTGAAGGGTTAATGAAGGACTATTTTGTTAATATGCATGAGTTTAAAAAGGCTGCTAAGCAACTTATTTTAAATAACTCTAGAGCTCAAAAACTTTTGACAGAACAACTTTGGTAATAAAGTAGAGTTGTAGCCAAACCTAAGGAGCATGTGACAAGAAAAATAAGATGTCATAGAGATAATATAAATATTTCAGACGTTTTATGAAAAATTGTATAAATCAGGGGAATGGGGAGCCAAGAAAATACATAAATGGGAATATTTATGAAAGATTTCGTTTTTGCCAAAGTTAGAGGAAAATGTGACTCGGTAGCTAAAAAAGGAAGAGGTGATATAAAACAGTGATGTTTAATCACTCTATGAGGAAGTCTCCACAGACTGATGGTATTTCTGCAGGAAATTTGGAAGTCAAGAGGGAAGAAGGTGATAAAAGATGTGGAAAATGTTTAACAATATACACACTGCTTTACTAAGTCCATTGAACACGTGGGAGAAAGACATATGTAGGTTTTGTGGAACCGAGTTGGAAACCGTCACACACCTTATTGCTGGTTGCGACTCCCTAATGGCAGAGGGACTGTGTGCTGAAAGGCATAATAATGTGGCGAGATTGTTACACTGGAGATTGTGCAAACGTTATGGTATCGAAGTTGCTGAAAAACACTGGAAACATGAGCCACAGGAAACCATAGAAAATGATGAAGTTTACATCACATGGGATCACCTGATACCAGCAGTCCAAAAGATAGATGTTAGAAAACTGGAAATAGTGGTCCAAGAAAAGAAGACAAAAATAGCATTGATCATTGAAATAACCACACCTAGTGACTACAGTGTCTTGCGTACAGAGAGACACCTCAATCTGCAGGCAGAAATGAGAGCCATGTGGAAGAAAGATTACCCAGACAGTTCCAATAGTAGTAGGAGCAACTGGTCTTATAAAAAATTAATTTACAATCATATTTAGATATGTTACCAAGTCATGTAACACCGTACGAATTGCAGGAGGAGTCATTACTGGGCACATTGCAGTTGCTGCGAAGAGCACTTTTGGCTAATATCAAAGAGTGAAACAATGCTAATTTCATGAACTTTAATCGTACTTTGACTTAGGAATGGGGTCCATTCCCGTCATGGTATTAGAAACCCAAAAGACTTGGAGAAATTAAAAAAGGCAGTGGTACAATTCGTTGTAACTGTTTCAGTACATTTATTCTTATTAGAAAACACAGTAGCCACAGTCGCGCACTAACCATGCTTCATGCATTGTCAGAACAAGACCACTGTAGGCATTTGTAAGGGTATGAATTCAGCTTATAAATTTGTCCACGACAGAAGAACATATATGTAAGCGAAGATGTTATGATTTACTCTTACAATCCTAAGTACCTTATAAACAACTGTACTTTTCATATTCTTAAGTGTAGCTGTTTAATATATTAGATTGCTGGCAGATTCACAGAAGCATTAGATGTTTCATTGCATGTGACATTAAGGTACACAAAATCAGTCTCTGCCTTTGCATTGCTTACATGGAATATTTTGTATTGTAAATGTTGTCCTGTTTTCTAGGGCGCAGGTGAAATGATAAATGAAGCTGCCCTTGCAATGGAATACGGTGCATCTTGTGAAGATGTAGCTAGAGTGTGCCATGCTCATCCGGTAAGCATCATTAATAGTACTCTCTTTTTGCCACTGTTGATATTTTTCATTGTAATTCTGAAAATTGTTTTACTGAAATGCATAGTAATCTTTAGTTTTGTGAACTGCATAGTGTGAAAGTTAGGAATGTAGTCATTTGTATTGTTCTGATGACCATTATTTTCTTCTGTTTAACTTCTTACAGACTGTATCAGAAGCCTTTAGAGAAGCAAACTTGGCTGCATCATTTGGAAAAGCTATTAATTTCTAAGAACAACTTACTACCTGTACATAGTCAGTGACTCTTGGAGAACAGCATGTGAAAGACTGGATCTTTCCACAGAATGACTGGCAGATTTGTCATATCATTTCTGTTTATAAGCTTTTACAGCTGTAATGACTGGATTGTTCTTGTGTAAAGTCGACAGTCACCTGATTTGGATTTTACTTTTCAAATACAAAACACTGTGGTTTAAGTCTCTATTAAGTGAATTGTAAATGAGCATACTGTTGAAGGTATGGTATTTTCTTCTCGGAACCTCTACTACTGGCGGCTGTGGTGTATCACTTCATTCCTGTGCAGGAAACAGAACAGCTGAAATCCCTGTCCAGTGCAATGTAGTGAGGGATACTTGAATCACCTAATGCAGTGTTTTGATGTTCTTAAAATAATTTTATGGAAGAAGCATGCTGATATTCTAAAAAAAAAATGCTGTTTCAGGATGTTTCTGCATTAGTAATAATTAATAAAGTGTCTTGTATAGTTTTATTTTGTTTTGTTTTTTTGCAAAGTCGTACTAGAACTGTGTGTGAATGCACCATGATTGTAAATCTTCGGATCAGCAGATTAGTGTACTAGAGCATCTTACAGCTGGTAGCATGCTGCTGTGTCTGGCAAAATATGGTCATTGTTTTGTGTTTGTGCAAGTGTGACTCATTAGGAGTGGTTATAGTTGTATTTATGCTAAGGTAACAAAATATCAGTGTTATGTTCCAGAGACACTAAGAAAAGTAAACCCTTTCAAAGTTTAACCACAAGAGTTCTGCATCAGTTATCATGGCAGCTTTATTGCCTTCGTTAGTGTAGTCAGTGTGTTCCCTTATCGTGAGAGTTTGTTCGTTTACCAAACTTCTACTTTTTCTTTCATGTATTACTTTATTGTTAAATTGCTTTCTGTTTCTGTGTACCAGCAAATCGCCTAACCCACCATGATGAAATCAAGTGGTTTCTGCTCATGTGCTGCTACCTTTTCTGTAGTAAATTCTCCCCATTTCCAACTTTTATATCCTACAGAGTTCATGGCTTTTCCAGTTATTCAGTTTTCTTGTCATTAGTTTTTATTTGTATTTCATTGGCAGAAGTATTGATGTTATGTTGTCCCTGTCTCACCTTCCTTCTTGTTGGTTGGGTTCGAAGCCGATCCTCGGCTCCAACTCGGCCGTATTCTAAAGCTCGAGAGCTTCCACTGGCTCAAGGCTAGACCCTATCCCATCATGCCTAGCATTAGTTACTCAGACCTCGTTTGCGGCTTGAAGCTTCGAGATTGCTGGAGACTGGCTCAGGCTAAGTTTTGATTTTCTTATATTCTTTGCTAAAATCTTAAAATCTTTAAGGAAGTTTTATTATAGATTAGTAGTAGTTTATTCTAGGACCCCTATCTCCAGTGTTGTTTTTGTTGTTCAGGCTGTCATTTTTCCTTCAGGCCTATCCCCCTCCCTTCGAATCTGTTTTTAGTTAGAGGATTCATCCTTGCTTTCTGCCTGCTTCAGTTAGAGAGTTTCCCCTTATTCCTTCCTTCTCCCTTTTTCTGCTTAAGGAGTTAGCCTTTAAGTTAGAGGCTATCCTAGGTTGGGGGAGTTGTCATTTAACTTAGAGGCTCTCCCCCTTCTGTTACCTTCCGTTACTTGCTGTATAAATTAAAAAAAAAATATATATATATATATATATATATATATATATATATATAATTTAGATATAGTGTTGTTATTGTAGAGTGGTATACTTCTCCTTTCTTGACACCTATAGCTATAGTTTTATTGTGCTTGTTGCTGTTTGTGCCTAGCAACAATGTCAAAAGAAGCAACCAAAGAATCCAAGCCTTCTGGATTCAAAAAGTTTGACTTGTGCTCCCAAAAAATGTCCCTAACTGATGGACATACAAGCTGTGTTTATTGCCTGGGAGTGGTGCACCTGCAGGACTCATGTTCCATTTGTCATGCTTTCAGTGCCAGAGTCCTGCAGGAGCGCAAAAACAAACTTATATTTGGAGGTTTATTAAAAGGGCCCTTTGACACAGCAGTGGAAGGGAATCAGGCAAGAAAACCAGAAAAATCCTCCAAACAGACATCTCTTGTCTGTTCTGACCTCAGCGTGTCGAAGCAGAAAGAAATATTTTCCAGTATGTCAGATCCAAAACCTCTCGGGTCTGACAAGACTTTATCTCCTGTGGTTCTGTCCTCTGAACCATCTAGGAGTCACAAAAGAACTAGGTCTCCTTCTTTGGAACCGGTGCAGTCCATTCCACAGTCACCGCTTCTCCAGTCTGTGGCAGGTCAACAATCGTCCACCCACTCCTCTCAGTCATTCAGGAGCTTTTCAGGCGATGTGGAGAGGGTGGTGAAGAGGCTACTCAGGAGACCGGCTCTCAACAAAATCTTATCGAGCCCAGCCCGTATGGATGTGGAGCCGACTATTCAACCCCCCGGATCGTCTGTTCCTCCTTAGACTCACTTGAGCTCGGAGCCGGAAGTGCATGAAAGTCATTGTGGTGGAACAATCTGATGATCTTCGTGTTTCACTGTTGCAGTCATCGCATTTGGGTTATCCCTGCCAGGGTAGTTCTCAGCCGGTCATAATACCAGAGGCTTAGTATTTCTGCGTCGGTTGCTGTCGCTTGACTGACATCAGGTCATCAGTAGTATAAAGTAAGGCAGCCAACGCCATTACATCAGTCTTTCTTGCTGTGGAGCCCGAAGCAGTAGCAGTTTGCATGAGTGCCATTCGGCCGCAACCTGAGTTTTCATCTCCAAATTGAAGTTGAAGTCTTCTAAAGCGAAGTACCCCATTGGGGGTCCTTTTTTTCTTCCACTAACCAATGTCAGAAAAAGTTAACAGTCATCTTGCCTGTGGAAAGCAAATACCACACAGAGACTTCCACTCTTACTGCATCACTTGTTTAGGCCCAGACCACGACGTCCCCAGTTGTCACTTCTGTGCTTTGTTCAACGGCAGAACTGTCCGTCGTCAGGCCCTTATTGTAGCCAGATATTTTTGTTTACAGTCTTCGAATTCCGATATGGCTTCGGTAAGCCATCCTACAGCAGATCTTCCGAAAAAACATAAAGATAAAGACAGAGACAGACCGCACAGCTCCAAGACTATCAATGACTCTTCCGTTAAGTTAGTCATCAGATCTCCGGTACTCAGTGAGGCACCTTCGCAGCCCCTGATACCCATTTCTGTTGATTCGCAGGCCATTACCGAGACCCTTTCGGAGTCTGGTATGCCACAAAACTCTCCGACTAAGGATCCTGCAGTTGTCTCTACCTTGGATGGGTCTGGAGCTAATGAGCAGTCACCGGCTTCTGAGGAAGTCCTTCAAACTACTGAATCTCAACACAAACCAATGTCTTCTTTCACGACTACCGTTCCTTCAAACACCGAGTTTCTTAGGCCAAGGGTTCGAACCACACCCAAGAAACCAATGACCCACTCTCAGGCGTCTGCTACCTTGCCTCTATCTCAAATGCTTAAAATGGCGGAAAACCTTATGCTGATCAGGGGAAGCCAAGATAACCCCCTCAAAAAGGCAAAATGATCTGTCCCATGTAGTTCTGTCTGAACAAGAGTCAGATGAATCTGATGCATCTGACTATGAAGACACGCAACGTCTCTCCACTTATGAGGATTCAGATGCAGAGGAATCCATTCCTTCAGCCTCTCCCCCAGAGGATTTTTCCTTTGGTGAAACCCTGCATACTTTAAGGGAGCATTTCAAATGAGAGAGTCAGGACTACCCTCAGTCTAAAAAGAGACTCAGGGAATTCTTAGATGTTATGCAATGCAGACTCTTGGCCACCCCCAGTCCTGGATGTTGTGGATGATGTTTTTCTTGAATCCAGCTTGACTCCTGACGCCGTACCTCCTGCTCCCAGAAAACCAGACAGATACTATAAAGTCCTTGACTCTCACAAATATCTTTTTTAAAAATTCAATAGTTGACCCTGAGGTCATTTCTCAAGGGACAAAAGGGATTAATGCAACCTCTGCTAAGAATCCCACACCCTCAGACAGGAATTCCCAAGCATTGTATAGATGGGGTAAAAAAGTATATACCTCAGCTACTCCTGCTATCAGGACACTAAATTGTCAGTTCCATATGCTGAAATTTCAGCAACAAACCCTGGAACTCCTTAAACAAAAAATGTTTTCCCTTCCTGCTTGGACAGAATCTAAAGATTTGCAAGACTTAATGCATACTGCAAGCCAAGTAACTAAACACACTTTGCACTGTGGTGTTGATGCCCTAGAAGCCTCCTGCAGGGCAGCAGTCACTGGATTAATGCAACCTCTGCTAAGAATCCCACACCCTCAGACCAGGGATTCCCGAGCATTGGATAGATGGAGTAAAAAAAGTATACACCTCAGCTACTCCTGCTATCAGGGCACTAACTTGTTAGTTCCATATGCTGAAATTTCAGCAGCATACCCTAGAAGTCTAACCACCTAGGTTCAGCAGGCATTGTCCCTCCAAACAGTGGTCCTTTCCTGCTCTAAGTAAACCAGCCCAGCCTAGGTCCCGTGGAAGCAGACACCCCCCCCCCCCCAAACAGCAGCCCCAGGGAATGCAGAGATCTAAGCAGTGGGCTGCATCCACTTCAAAACCAGGGAGTTATAAGCCACCCCTTTATGGTAAGAAGTCACAGTGACTTCCCTCCTCCCCCCTTTTCCCACTTTCACTTACCCCTAGGAGAAAAACTCTCATTTCACTCAAGCACCTGGGTCACCATAACCAAGGACCATTGGGTTCTAAATATTGTGTCTGAGGGATACAAATTTTCCTTCCATACCCTTCCAACCTCAAAAGGGTTCCCAGATCTGCCACCAAATCAGTGGGCAGAGGCTCAAAAGCAAATCATTTTCCTGCTCTCTATGAGGGCAGTAGAGCACGTTCCTGCAGAACAGATAGGCCAAGGCTTCTACTCCAGACTTTTTCTGGTGCCCAGAAAACAGGGCACCTGGTGTCCCATCCTCAATCTATCAATTTTAAACACCTTCCTGGTGATCCCAAAATTCAAAATGCTCACCCTCCAGCAGCTGCTCTCCAAGGACGCTTGGCTAGCCACCCTAGATCTAAAAGAGCCCTACCTCCACATTTCTATCTGGGAATCATGCAGGAAATCTCTGTTTCAGGGCAGGATCTCAACACTTTCAGTTCTCTGCGCTTCCCTTTGGC
Source organism: Protopterus annectens (assembly GCF_019279795.1). Classification (NCBI taxonomy): domain Eukaryota; kingdom Metazoa; phylum Chordata; order Ceratodontiformes; family Protopteridae; genus Protopterus; species Protopterus annectens. The sequence continues at coordinate 1,198,296,352 of NC_056745.1, forward strand.
TTATCTACTGCTCCCAGAGTTTTTACAAAATGTCTGGCTCCGGCCATTGCCTTTTGCAGACAAAGAAATATTCAGATTTACCCATACTTAGATGGCTGCCTTATTCAGGCAGACAGCCAGGAAAAGCTGCTCATGCACCTGGCCTTTGTAAAGACACTGCTAACCTCCCTAGGATACACAATCAATAGAAAGAAATCCAAACAGGTGCCCACCCAAAGGATAATCTTCCTGGGAGCAAGTCTGGACACAGCATCCCAGATGGCATTCCTTACACCAGAAAAACAAATTTTTCTGACAACCTACTTCTCTCAACTAGCCACCAGGCCCCAGCTATCTGCAAGGAAGAATCCTGCAAGCTCTGGGGTTCATGGTATCTTGCATGCTACTCATTCCATGTGCCAGACTGCACATGAGGAAACTTCACTGGTACCTAAAGAGCCTTTGGTGTCAGCACTCTCAAGACCTGGAAACTCTTTTACCCATAATTCCTTGCCTCAGAAAGGAATTCCTTTGGTGGGCAACAGCATGCTCCCAGAAGAAGGGACTGCCCTTCCCCCCACCCCCTGCTGCCCAGACCCTCACCACAGACTCATCAGACTACGCTTGGGGTGCACACCTGGATGGCAGGTGCACACAGGGCCAATAGAGCCCTCAGGACATCCCACTGCACATCAGTCAAAAAGAGATGACGGCTGTGCAGCACGCCTTGATAGCTTTCAAACCCCTTCTCTCTTCAGGGGTTTTCCTGATCAAAACAGACAACAGCATTGTGATGTGGTGCATCAACGAGCAGGAAGAGACTCACTCCTACCCTCTATGCAGGCTGGCCATGACCCTTTGGCTCACAGCCTCTTCCATGCAACTACACCTGTTAGCACAATTCCTTCCAGGTTCTCTCAAATCTCTGGCAGACCAGTTAAGCAGAAACCTTCTGGACCCACACGATTGGCAACTCAACAGAAGTACCTTCACCCTAATAACTCAGAAATGGGGAACTCCGAAGGTCGAAGTCTTTGCCTCCCACGCCAACCATCAGCTCAGAAAATTCTGCACCAGGGAACATCACTGTATGGCTTGGAAAGTGGATGCCCTGTCCTTCCCCTGGGTCAATCTATTGGTCTATGCCTTTCCTCCCCTGTCTCTCATCCCCAGGGTACTGCTCAAAATAAGGGAGGAAAAACCAAGGACCATTCTTGTAGCTGCAGACTGCCCATGACAACACTGGTACCCCTTGCTGCGCAGCCTGTCCCCGCTGCCTCCATAGCATCTTCCTCAGATTCCAAACCTCCTGACCCAGAGAGGAAGGGGAATTCATGCATCCCAAATTTCAGGCACTCAATTTGGCAGCTTGGCTTATTCCCTAACCCCGACCCAATCTGACATTCTAAGCAAACAAGTTCTGGATGTTATCAGTCAGGCCAGACATCCATGCACCAGAAAGTCTTATGCAGATAAATGGAAAAGGTTCTGCACCTGGATCCAGGCTAAGGGAGCCAATATGGCACAACCTTCCATCCCTCTCATTCTGGATTACTTAGCTGACCTGCTACACAGTGGTCTCTCTTTCGTCTCTATAAAAATTCATGCTATTTCTGCTCATTTTCCCACAGAGCTGCCCCTTTTCTCACACCCTTGGATCAAACAGATGTTCTTCATGTTTCACTGTTGCAGTCATCACATTTGGGTTATCTGCTTGCAGTAGCCCTCAGTCGGCCTGATTATCAAAGTCTTGGGTCCTGCGTCATTTGCTGTCTCATCTTCTGTGACGTCAGGTAGTCAGGGGTATAAAGCATGCAGACAATGCCATTACATCAGTCTTTCTTGTCGTGCAGTGCCCGAAGCAGAAGCAGTTCGCAAGTGCCAGTCGGCCGTCTCCTGAAATTTCCATTTTCGAGTTTCAGAACCGAAGTCTTCAACTAAAGCTAAGTACCCCATTGGGGAAACTTTTACTTGCTCTAAACCGATGTCAGTAAAAGTCAATAATTGTATTTCTTGTGGAAAGCAAGTACCTCACAAAGATTTTCATTCGTACTGTATTCCTTGCCTAGGCCCTGACCACGACATGCCTCGCTGTCGGTTTTGTGTCTTATTTAAGCAACGAACTATCCGTCTGTATATTTACGCTTCTAAGTATTTTGGTACTCAGTTCAAATATCCAGATATGTCTTCGGTAAGCCATCCGACTACCGACATTCCAAAAAACGCTAAGCTAGACAGATACATGCCATCTATTTCCAAAGCTGCTGCCGACACTTCTAAGCCAGTCACTAGTTCGCCGGTACTCAGTGAGGCGCTTTCACAGCCCCTGATACCCGCTACTTCAGTTTCGCAGGCCTCTATTGAGACTCATTCGGAGTCTGGTATGCCGTGAGATGCTTCAACTGTGGAACCTGCAGATGTCTCTACCTTGGATGGGTCCAGAGCCACTGTGCAGGCACCGGCTTCTGAGGGTGTATTCAGGCCTACTGACTTGCATATTAAACCGATGCCATCTTCTTCTTCAAGACCTAAAACTCGAACCATGCCTAGAAAACTGACACCCAGACCGCATGGTCAGGCCTCTGTGCCTAAAAAACAAATGATAAAAATGGCTGAAGACCTTATTACTTTTATCAGGGGAAGCCAACCTTCCCTGTCTAAGAGACCTAGGACTGAATTTGCTTATGATACTTCTGACCAGGATTCTGAAATTTCTGTTTCCTCTGATGTCCAGGATTTACCCTTATCTACCTGTGAAGATTCTGATGCAGAGGACTATATTCCCTCTGCTTCCCCTCCAGAGGATTTCTCTTTTGGTGAAATCCTGCATACTCTTAGGTAGCACTTTCGCTGGGAAAGCCAGGATTACTCTGAGTCTAAAAAGAGGCTTAGGGATTTCTTACTCCTGCCCCAACACAGGCCTTTAGCTATCCCTCCTGTACTAGACATTGTTGATGATGCCTTTTCAGAATCTAGCTTGGCCCCTGACTCTCTGCCTCCTGCTCCCAGAAAACCTGATAGACAGGGTTCCTGACTCCCACAAGTTCCTTTTTAAAAAATCCTACTGCAGATCCTGAGACCATTTCGCAGGGACCCAAGGGCATTAAGGCTACTACTGCCAAAAATCCTACCCCCTCTATTAGAGACTCCAGGGTGCTGGATAGATGGGGTAAGAAAGTATGCACTTCTGCAACTTTGGCCATTAGGGCCTTAAACTGCCAGTTTCATATGTTAAAGTATCAGCAGCATATTATTGGATTGCTTAAACAGAAAATGATGTTGATTCCTGCCTGTGCTGAAAATAAGGATTTACAGGATTTAATGCATTCTGCTGAACAGGTTGAAAAGCATACTTTGCAATATGGTTTTGATTCACTAGAGGCATCTTGCAGGGCTGCTGTCACTGGGTCTGTACTTAGAAGGCATGCTTGGCTTAAGGAGCAATCTTTGCCAGATCATGTTAAAGCTAAATTGCTGGATGTTCCCTTAAAACAGGACCGCCTGTTTGGCAACAAAGAAGAAGTTCTTAAAAATATGGAGGAAAAAGCTAAATCTGTGCAAACTGTTAAAGATTTCCTACAAGTACAGCCTCCCAAGATTTAGTAGGCATTGGCCCTCAAAAAATTGGTCTTTTCCTGCCTCTTTCAGGCCTTTAGTCCAAACCCAGAACCAGCAGAACACCCTGGCTTCAGTCCCAGGGTACGCACAGGACTAAGCAGTGGGGGGCTCCCACTTCCAAATCAGGGAGTAGTAAGACACCCCCCTATAGTAAACTGTCAGTGACTTAACATTAAAACTTCAAGCACTTCTCAACTGACTGCTTCTTTAGGGGGAAAGATTGGTCTGCAGGCAAGAAAACTGGAAACTCATTACCCAGGACAAATGGGTTTTAAATATAGTTTCCCAAGGATGCAGATTTCACTTCCACACGTTACCAACCCCAAACGGTTGGCAGATCTACCCCCAAATCAGTGGACAGAGGCTCAAAAGCAAGTACTCTCTCTCTCTTAAGCATAAAGGCTATTCATAGTGTACCAGAAGAGGAAAATGGACAGGGTTTCTACTCAAGACTTTTCCTGGTACCCAGAAAAGACTACTCATGGTGTCCTGTCCTGGACCTTTCTATCCTAAACACCTTTTTGGTGATTCCAAAATTAAAGATGCTAACTCTTCAGTTACTTCCTATGCTAGGCAAAGATGCCTGGTTGGCAACACTGGATTTAAAGGAAGCCTACCTCACCATCCCAATCAGGGAATCTTGCAGAAGATACCTAAGCTTCAAAGCAGGCTACATGCACTATCAGTTTTCTGCACTGTCCTTTGGCTTATCTACTGCACACCGGGTATTCACAAAGTGCCTAGCTCCGGTCATTGCATTTTTCAGGCAAAGAAATATTCAAATATACCCATACCTGGATGATTGTCTAATTCAGGCAGAAAGCCAGGACATACTTTTGAATCATCTGGCATTTGTACAAAAGATGCCAACTTGTCTGGGGTACACCATAAACGAAAATAAATCACATCTGGTACTCTGTCAACACATATTCCTGGGAGCAAGCTTGAACACAATTTCCCAGCTGGCTTTCCTCACGCCAGTGAAACAAATTAGTTTGACAACTTACTTCAAACTAATGGCCACAAAAACACTGCTATCTGCAAGGCAAATACTGCAAGCCTTGGGGTTCATGGCCTCCTGCATTCTACTAATTCCATATGCAAGACTGCAGATGAGGAAACTACAATGGCATCAAAAAAAGCCTATGGTGCCAACATTCTCAAGATCTAAAAGCAATGATTCCTATCATAACATGCCTATGGTTAGAGTTCCTTTGGCGGGCAGAGGCCTGCCACCAAAACAAAGGACTACCATTCACTCTAACCCTGCCGCCCAAACCCTTACAACAGACGCATCAGACTATGCATGGGGGGGGCTCACCTGGCAGGGAAGTGCATTCAGGGCAAATGGAACCCAAGTCAAATGCACCTGCATATCAATCAAAAAGAAATGCTAGCTGTACAGAATGCTCTGACAGCCTTTAAGGACCACATTATTACAGGACAATTAATGGTAAAGATGGACAACACCACTGTTATGTGGTACATAAACAAGTAGGGGGGTACCCATTCTTACCCCCTCTGCAGACTAGCCATGGCTCTGTGGAACACAGCCTTGAGCTACCAAGTGCATCTACAGGCTCAAGTCCTTCCAGAAAAACTAAATACACTGGCAGACGAACTAAGCAGAAATCTCTTGGACCCACATGAGTGGAAACTGGAACCAAAGACTTTCAACATGTTGATAAATGGGGGAGCCCAGATATAGACCTGTTTGCCTCCCCCCAGAGCTACCAATTGGACAAATTCTGCACAAGGAACTCCCCACAATCAAGCTTGGAAGTGGATGCTCTGTCCTTCAGCTGGAAAAATCTATCAGTTTATGCCTTTCCTCCTCTCTCTCTCCTCTCCAAAGTACTACTAAAGATCAAACAGGACAAACCAAGGACGATACTGATTGCACCAGACTAGCCACGCCAACACTGGTATAACCCCCTCTTGCGCAGTTTGTCACTGCTGGCTCCATGGCACCTGCCTCAGACCCCTGCCCTGCTGTCACAGTAGGAGAGACGGATTCTGCACCCTCAGCTTCAAACCCTGAACCTGGCAGCCTGGCTAATTACCTAATCTCTCCGTTACCATCCCTCAGTAAACAAGTGTTGGATGTCATTTTGGAGGCAGGGAGGCCTAGTACTAGAAAATCCTATGCAGGAAAATGGAAAAGATTCTGTACCTGGAACCAAACTCAAGGGATGGGCACAGCAGCACCCAATTTACCTCAGATTCTTCAATACTTAACTGAGATGCTTCACAAGGGCCTTTCTTTTTCCTCCATCAAAATTCATGCCTCAGCCATTTCAGCTCATTACAACAAAGAACCACCCCTCTTCTCTCATCCACTGCTCAAGCAGTTCCTCAGAGTGGCCAGAAACTTAAGACCACCCAGGAGAGCCTCAACTCCAGCCTGGGACCTTAACTTTGTATTGGAAAAAACTCACTCTTCCTCCTTATGAGCCAGCTGCAAGTGCAGAGTTAAAATTCCTTTCTTGGAAAACAGCCTTCCATTTAGCAATCACTTCAGCAAGAAGGGTGTCTAAATTACAGGCCCTTATGGCAGTGAAGCCTTTCATCATCTTTCATGCGGACAGGGTATCCCTCAGGACCAATCCCTCCTTCATGCCCAAGGTGGTATCCAGTGTGGCTCTTAATCAGTCCATTCATTTGCCAACCTTCTTTTCTAATCCACAGAACAAAGGGGAACGGATACTGCACTCCTTAGATGTGCACAGACAACTTAGATTTTACTTGGACAGGAATAAACCTCAAAGGAAATCTGAACAACTGCTGGTGGCATTTGCTGCAGGGGCAGAGGGGAAGGCTATTTCAAAGCAAACCATTTCTAAATGGGTAGGCCATTGCATTCATTTCTGCTATAAGCACCATGGAAAACCTAGCCCACAGGGGATTAGACCCCATTCAACCAGGGCTGCATCTACCTCTACAGCCTTTCTCAGAGGTGTCCCTACCAGAAACTTCCTAGAATCTGCTACCTGGAGTTCTGTACACACTTTCACCAAGCATTACCATTTACCAGTTTTCTCTAAATCCAGAGCTGGCTTTGCCACTGCTGTCTTGCAGGGCCTTATAGCTGGTCCTAATGCTATCTAAATTTTTCCTCCCATCCTTAGCTTTGGGAATCTACCCAAATGTGATGACTGCAACAGTGAAACACGAAGAACATAGTACAGTTGTGTACACTTGCCATCAATGTAGATGTTAGTGTATTCACTGTTGCAGTCCTGGTTACCCTCCCTCCAGCCCCCTGACTTCTTTTGGCTGTACCTCTACTCTCCTTTAGTATGCTTAATAGCTTTTTGGTGTATTTGCTTTTTTGTTGGAGGTATAACCTTGTGTGTATATATATGTGTGTGTGTGTGTGTGTGTGTGTGTGTGTGTGTGTGTATATATATATATATATATATATATCTATAAAATTGCTTCCCATTGGGGGCACCTGACTTCTGGGGCAAGAAAAACTGATGTAATGGCGTCGGCTGCATGCTTTATACCCCTGAATACCTGACGTCATGGAAGATGAGACAGCAACCAATGCAGGACCCAAGACTTTGATAATCAGGCCGACTGAGGGCTATGGCAAGCAGATATCCCAAATGTGATCACTGCAACAGTGAATACACTCGAACATCTACATTTATGGTAAGTGTACTCAATTGAACTTTCCTCGGAGGGGCAAGCAACTTGAGGCCCCCAGAAGGGCACCAGCTTGGGACCTTAACCCTGCCCCCTTTCAGACCAGCTTTTGCTAGGCTCAATGGTGGCAGCAATAAAGCTAGTTCCCTTGGCGCGCTTCCACATGAGGTTATTAGAGTGGCTCCTATTTGCTCAATGGTCCGTGCAAGATTTCCCCATGTCCCACGAAATTCTCATCACAGAGACCTGCAAGATGGACCTAAAATGGTGGCTTCAGTCCACGCAGCTGACAATAGGCAGACCGTTTGTCCTCCCCAACCAGTGGCCACATTGACCACTGAAGCTTCCCAGGTAGGGTGGGGGGGCATTATGTGGGACAGACTGTTCATGGAACTTGGCAACAACCCGAGTATCACTTGCACATAAACGTCCTCGAGATGAGAGCGGTGCTCTTGGCCTTGCAAGCACTTCACAGCTCTCTCCTCACGGGGACGATTGCAATTCAGATGGACAACATGTCAGTGGTATGGTACATCAACAAGCAAGGCAGAACCAGATCCTACCAATTTGTGTCGGGAGGCTCTAAGAGTGTGGCATTTGGCGATATCTTCCCAGTGCTTTCTGATTGCGATGCACATTCTGGGGAAATCCATCGTAATAGCAAACAAGCTAAGCAGGGCTATCCTTATGCCTCATGAGTGGTCCCTGAAGCAGGATATTGCGAACCAGATTTTTCGCAAGTGGGGCCAGCCTTGCTGCTATCCATCAATGCCAAATGCAGCAGCTATTTCGCCCTAGTCCCCCACTGAGACAATCACCCAGGGATGCACTTGTTCATGATTAGCCCCCGGGACTTCTGTATGCCTGTCCCCTGTTTCCTCTGATACCCAAGGTTCTTCATAAAGGAAAATCATTGGGTTGCAAGCTAATACTTATTGCCCCCTACTGGACTCATCAAATCTGGTTCCCATTTCTATGGCCCCGTCTTCAGGAGGATCTGCTGATGCATCAGTCAGGCATACTCCACCCTTCCTTACAGACCCTCAAGCTGACAGCTTGGTTCCTCCACTTCCTGTCTTATCCAGGCTTCCTGACATCTCCCCGGCAGTACAACATATTCTAATTTCCTCTCCCAAATCCTCTACGAGACAACTGTATACTAGCAAATGGAAACGGTTCTCTTGTTGGGCAGCCAAAAATAGTATTGATCCTTTTACTGCACCTATTTCAAAGATCTTAGAATTCCTCACTGAAACTTTTAACCAAGGAGCAGCAGCAGCAACTATCCGAGTTCAACTGGCTGTTGTTTGTAACTTTCATGTGGGAGAAATTGATTCCAACGTTGTGTCCCACAGGCTATGCAAAGCTTTTCTGAGGGGTACTATCCTTTTGAGACCCCCAATAAGAGAACGCTTCCTCCTTGGGATCTAAATTTAGTCCTAGCTGCCTTGATTTTTCCTTCGTTCAAACCGGCTAATTCTTGTTCTCTAAAATTTTTGACTTGGAAAATTATTTTCTTGATCGCCATTACCTCAGCTAGGAGGGTATCAGAATTACAAGCTCTATCCATTCGTCCCCCTTATTTATTTTTTTCACAAAGATGGGGCTTCTTTCAGAACCAACCCCTCCTTCCTACCAAAAGTTTGCTCAGAGTTCAATCTGAATCAATCAATAGGAACTACCTGTATTCTTTCCGAACCATGGCAAAAAGGCAGAGTATAAACTCCACCAACTGGATGTTCATAGACAGTTACATTTATACATGCACAGGACACAGGAATTTACACAATCTGGCCAATTGTATCATTTGCAGAAAACAGAAAGGGAACTTCAGTCTCAAAATTAACTGTATCAAAATGGCTTTCAGACACCATTACTTACGTCTGCAACTCACAGAACAAACAGCTGGGAAAACTTGAGGACAGTCAACCAGGGCCTTGTTACCTCTACTGCCTTTAGACTCTTATAAAGCTCCCTGATGTTCCACCCAGTCAGAGAAAAGCAGCAGCCATAGAAATACAAAAAACGCTTGCCAAAAGAATCATTCAAATGGTACCCCTAGACCAACAAGGATTCAGAACTTACTCAAGGTTCTTTTTGATGCCAAAGAGTACATTGCTTAGTGGATCACCACAAGAGAATTTTCTTAGGGCTGCCCTTTTGTCCATACACCCCCCCCACAGCAACAGTAACTATGGATGCCTCCCAACTGGGGAGTGGGGTATTACTTGGGAAGGGTAATCCAAGGCACTTGGTCCCAGATGGAAGCCAATTTTCACATCAATGTCCTGGAAATGAGAGCAGAGCTACTAGTACTGTAGCCATTTTAAGAAGCTGTCCCTGCATCTATGATTGCCATTCAGACAAGCAGTATGTCAGTTGTCTGGTACATCAGTCATCGGGGGAAACCAAGTCCAAGAGACAATAGTTTGGCAGTCTGCAATCTCTTATGGATGCATTGTGGCAGTGCATATCCTGGGGATGTCCATCGTACTGGCAGACAAATTGAGCAGGTCCATCTTATTCCCTCACAAGTGGGCTCTCAACCCTGTGGTGGCAGGAATGATTTTCCATCAGTAGGACCAGTCATGCTGAGATGATCTTGCTGCCACTCTCAACTCCAAGTGCAACAAGTACTCCACCCTAATCCCTCCAGAGAGGGTGAGTCAGCAGGAGATTCTCTAGTCCATGATTTTCATTTCCTCCTACTCCTCTGATTCCCAAATTTCTACAGAACATATCTTACCTAAAGTGCAAAGCAATCCTTATTGCTCCGCTCTAGCCTCTACAAGTTTGGTTCCACTTTCTTTGGCCTCATCTCATGCACCCTCCTTGGTTGTTGGATCTGAACCAGGCTCTTCTCTGTCACTCATCAGGAATAACTTGCCCTGACATTGAGATCCTCAATTTGACCACATGGCTTCTCCAAATCCAGTGATAACTAGACAGCCCATGTTTTCATCTCCAGTCAAACACATCCTCCTATTCTCCCAGAAGGATTCTATGAGAAAGGTGTATAAGAGTAAATAAAAAAGATTCTCTCATTGGGCTGTCTAGAGATAAACTAGGTCTTTTATCAACATCCAATTCAGCTGTTCTAGATTTTCTTGCTGCCATATTTACAGTGGTGCTAGTTATTCTACTGTATTCCTCTTTGGCTTCATCTAGGTTATGTAAAGGTTTTTTTTTTTTTTTAAGGTACGATCTGATGTCAATTTTTACTCTGTCCTAATCTCATGGGATTGGATCTGATCCTTTGGATCTGACTCCGCAGCTGCTAAACCTTGGGGCAACCAAAAACTCTTGAGCTTCTCCCTTACCCATAATGCATCAGCCCCAATTACCTCAGATCTTGTTTGCCATTTTCAACAGAAGACGTAATTTCCATTCTCTCTCAAGTGTAACTGAATGTTAAGTAAAAAAAAAATACCTTTTTCTTCACTTAAATCTTCATCTCTATTAGCAATTATTATTCTCTTACCTATTTTTTTTCTATTTACCCCCTTTACATTATCGTTATTGCTTTTTCCCTTTCCCCAGTGCTTAATGTACTTCCTCTCCTACATTTACTGTTGAGTTTTTTCCTACCGTTGTTGGCAATTGTTAATATTATGTTCTGTCTCGCCTTCATTCTTTGCTGGTTGGGTTCGGAACCGAGCATCGTTTAAGGAACTTCCTGAGCCACTGGCTGTATGCTCCTGTCCCCCCCCACATTTAGGGTGGAATACCCAGCCCAGCTCTTTGCTGCTAAAACCAGATCGGGGTTGCTCTCGTACGGTCCCCTGGAAGAGAACATGTAAGAGGAAACATCTAGACTCCCCTAAGAAGTCTGTCACTTCAGACATGGACCTAAATGATTCATAAGGGTCCCCACAGTCACCCTCTGAGGATGTCTCGTTTGTGGACATCCTAGAGATCCTCAAACAGAGAGGTGGCTGGAAGTCCATCAACCCTTTTGAGGATGAGTCCATGTACCTGGAGGCTTTCGGGTCTCGCCCCTCTACATCTTGGGTAAACCCGCCTTTCAACCAGCTCCTTAACGTAGTCAGTCGAAAGGCATGTGGCTCTCCAGAATCTGTGGAACCTGTTCCGAGGAGGCCCAATAAGTTCATTACTGCCCCCCTCTGACAAGGAATTTTTGTCCAAAGGTGTCCCAGTAGATGTTATGGTGGTGGCGGCGGCCACCAAAAAGGAATTGTCTGAGACTTCCACATCTGTCCATCCACGGAATAAAGAATCTCGCATAATGGAAAAATACGGAAAGTGTATGTTCTTGTCAGCAGCCTTTGTACTCTGGTTGCTGAACTACTTGACTCATTTCACTAGACTGCAGAGGGATCTCCTGAAGGAGTTAGGTGATACCCTGCAAGGTTCTACAGCTGCAGAAGTTTCAGACAATGTGACCACTCAGCTTGCTACCTTAAACTCTGTAGTTAACTTATCCATGCGGCTTATATCTTATGCAGTCGATGGAGCGAATAGGGTGGCGGGTACAGGAATTTCCCTAAGGAGGCATTTCTGGATGCTCCTGTGTGAGTTTGCAGAACCTTTCTAGTCTTCCTTTGCCAGTGCCCCTTTTGATGGCTCTTCTTTGTTCAGCCCAAAGGTGAAAGAAACTCTATCCAGGTGTGAGCAGGAGGATAAGACCGAGGAAAGATGTGGTTCTGCACATGGTGAATCTTCCCCAGGGGCAGAGGGGGAAACAATGGAAGACTGTGACCTTGCGGCAGAGGGATCCACAAAACCAGGGTGACAGAGATACTTTCTCTGGTAGGCCCTTTCAGTGCTCCTGAAAAGGAGGCCCGCCTGTCCACCTGTGGGAGGTAGTCGGGGGTCGATTGTCACTGTACCAAAATGCCTGGCTAAATATTACACAAGACAACTTGGTACAGACTATAATATACAGAGGCTGCAACATTCCCTTCTCTTTCCCTCCATTAGAAAAAAGATCGATCTCGGATGTTCCACCCAGCCAGAGGGATCAGGCAACCCTAGAAATTCAAAGCTTGCTAAGAAAGAGTTATCCAAAACGTCCCCCACGGACCAAATTGGATCTGGAACTTATTTTGAAGTTCTTTTTAGTTCCAAAGATGACGGGACTGGAGGCCCATTTTGGATCTCAGCAGGTTGAACAAGTCTAAAAAAAAATCAAAGTTCCGAAAGCTGACACTGCAGTCAATACTTCCCTTTTTGGGAAAAGACAATTGGATGTTCTCTATAGATTTCCAGGATGTGTACTACCATATAAAAATTGACAGGTGATCCAGGAATCACCTATGCTTTCGGCTGGGGGCCAGTCACTGTCAGTTTTGAGCCCTGCCCTTTGGTCTTACTACAGCCCCCAGAGTGTTCAAATGCATGCCAGTGGTCATGGTTCACTTGAGATGTCTAGGATTCCAAGTGTTTCCATATCTGGACAACTGGCTCCTAACCACCCCCACTGAGCATCTATTATTCCAAGCCAGAGACACCACTATTCACCTGTGTTCACAGCTGGGTATCACCATAAACTTCAAAAAATCTGTCTTGTTGCCATCACAACATATTGCATTCATAGGAGCAGACTTAAATACAAAAGACATGGTCTTAAAACTTCCTCAAGACAGGCTACAAACACTGCATCATCAAATATCCAACCTGATTGCAAAACAAAGTACAGGCAAACGTTGTACTGAAAGTTTTGGGTACCATGGCGGCAGCGATTACTCTGGTACCTTTTGCACATCTACACATGAGAGTACTCCATTGGTTACTTTTTGCTCAGTGGTCCATGCAGGAGTTGCTCTTGTCCCACAAGATCATCATCACAGACTCCTGCAAGAGGGACCTCAGTTGGTGGCTTCAATCCACCCAGGTAATTCTAGGCAGACCTTTCAATCTCCCACAGTCTGTAACTACAGTGACCATGGACACTTCCCATATGGGGGGGCATTATCTGGGAAAGAGTGTCCAGGGGACTTGACAAGAATGCGAATGCCACTTGCATATCAATGTCCTAGAGATGAGACCGGTGCTCTTGACATTACAGGCATTTCAGAACTCCCTTCCAGTAGGAATGATCGCAATTCTGACAGACAGTATGTCGGTCGTGTGGTATATAAACAAACAAGGCGGAATCAGATCTTACCCCCTGTGTCGAGAGGCTCAAAGAGTATGGAGTGGGCAGTCTCTTCCCAACACTTTCTAATAGCAATGCATATCCCAGGGAAATCCAGCATAATAGCGGACAAGCTAAGCAGAGCTGTCCTAATGCCTCACAAGTGGTCTCTAAAACAGGAAATTTCGGAACAGATCTTTCGCAAGTGGGGCCAGCATTGCTGTGACCTTTCTGCCACATCCATGAATGCCAAATGCAGCAGCTAGTTTGCCCTGATCCCCCTTTGGGGGAGTCACCAAGGGATGCATTTGTGCACTATTGGCTCCCGGGTTGTCTTTATGCCTTTCCTCCATTTCCGTTAATCCCCAGAGTACTCCAGAAGGCTCTTTTGTTGAGAAGCAGGATAACACTCATAGCCTTGTACTGGCCTCATCAAATTTGGTTCCCCTTCCTTTGGCCCCATCTGAAACAGGAGCCATGGATTCTGGACCCAGTACCAGACCTCCTAACGCATCCATCAGGAACGTTCCATCCTTCGATCCAAACCCTCAAATTGACAGCTTGGCTGCTCCACTTCCAGTCTTAGCTAGGCTCCCACACACATCCCCTGCTATGAAACATATCCTGGTTTCATCCCATAAGACCACAACTAAGAAATTTTATGCTAGCAAGTGGAAAAGATTTTCTCATTGGGCTTCCGTCAATCATGTTGATACTTTCACAGCCCTAGGAACAGCCATCTTAGACTTTTTGGCAGAGCTTTTTAATGAAGGGGCAGCAGCAGCAGCTGTCATTCAAGTTCAACTAGCCATCATATCCAACTATCACATGGGAGATATGGGATCAAAAATAATGTCTCACAGACTGTGCAAGACCTTTGAGAAGTACCTTTTTGCTAAGGCCTCCAGTCAAGGAACCACCACCACCCTGGGACCTCAACCTAGTATTATCCACCTTAATCCTTCCAACTTGTGAACCAGCTTCCTCTTGTCATCTAAAGTTCCTAACTTGGAAGACAGCATTTTTGGTGGCCATCACATTGGCTAGGAGGGTGTCAGAACTTCAAGCATTATCCATACGCCCTCCCTACTTAGTTTTCCATCAAGATAGTCTCCCTTAGAACTAATCCATCCTTTCTACCTAAAGTTTGTTCTGAGAATAACTTGAATCAATACATTGACCTATCTGTTTTCTTCCCAAACTATGGCAACATGGCAGAATATAAATATCAATTGGATGTGAACAGGCAGCTATGTTTTTGCCTACATAGAACAAAGGAGATCAGGAAATGTGATCAATTATTTGTATCCTTCTCAGATAAAAAGAAGAGTTCCCCAATATCAAAGGTCACTCTGTCAAAATGGCTTACGGATACTATTACCTATTCACACACTTCTCAAAGTAGACAACTGCCTGGTAAAATTAAGGGTCAATCAATAAGAGCAATTGCAACCTCGACTTTCTCAGGCTAAGTTACCTATGGATTCAATTTGTGCTGCAGCGACATGGGTTAAACCTCATACCTTTATCACTCATTGCAAAGTAAACGTGGCCTCCTGGAACAGGGCTTCCTTTGGATCCACTGTTCTGAGGAGTTTGTTCCCTTGAACCACCAAAGAAAGAAGGTGCTAGGGATGCTGTCCCAACCAGCAAAGAATAAAGGTGAGATAGGACAACATAAAAAGAAGTTATGTACTCACTGTAACATTCCATGTTTCTTGTCCATCTCGCCTTCATTCTTGCGTCCCATCCTCCTTCCCCCAACCTTTGTCCCTGCAGGATTGACAGGTATTTATTGGATTTAGAACTCATTTTCTCTGATTTCCTTCCTTAGTCCTATATGGCACATGTTATGGGTGTAGTTGTGTATATATGTACATATTTTTCTTACTGATGTTTAGTAATTGCAAACAATATCTGGGCATTCTTCCATAACCATGATGGGATAGGGTATAGCCTTGAGCCAGTGGAAGCTCTCGAGCTTTAGTAAAGGCTGAGTCGGAACCGATGCTCTGTTCCGAACCCAACCACCAAAGAATGAAGGCAAGATGGACAAGAAACGTGGAATGTTATGGTGAGTACATACTTTCTTTTTCTCTTCTGTTTCTCCTTAAAAAAGAATGTAGTAAAAATAGTAGTAGTTTCCTTTTTTCTGTTTGTGTTGTAATTTACTATGGCAGGAAAAGGGCCTACTGAGTTTAAGAAATGTCTTAAGTGTGGCCATAAATTCCCCTTATCGAATGCTCACACTGTGTGTGTATTGTTTAGGGCTGCTTTGTCTGCTGGAAAACTGCTCTGCTTGTCATGGGTTCCACCCCAGGGCTTTGATTGAATGTAAAAATAAATTGATTTTAAAGGGATTGTTGCCCTCATCCTTTGGAGAGGCTGTTTTTGGAGACAAGTCTCCCAAAACTAAGACTAAATACTAAATCAGAGTCTCTGAAACCCTCCTCTTCATCGTCGGAGCCATTACACAAATATATCCAGTCTCATCCTCTGATCCGAAGAAAGCAAAATTGTCTGATCCAACTTCTTCGGATCCGAAGAAACTATCACTGACTGACCTGAGTTCCTCGGATCCAAGGAAACTAAAACTGGCTGATCCAACTTCAGCTCCAAAACAGATTATTTCAGTTCTGGCTGTTGCTAGTCCTTCAATCTTAATTGTATTGCCAAGATCGTATAATCGCTTTCTGCGGATCCAGTACCCTCTAGGGTACCTTCCCCTTTTTTGGATAGACCCAAGTCCCTTTCCGTGTATTCTGCTTGTTCTTCCAGAAGTCTTAAGAAGATACAGAAAGACTGGTGAGGAAGATTCTCTTGATGCAGGGCCAAATGGGTGTCCCTTCAGCTCCAACCCCTCTGGGCCAGGAGGTCCGCTCCACTGCTACACCCCCACTACTGGTTCCTCCTCTGACACCTTTAGCAGGCTCAGAGTCTCTGGATCCTAGTCATCTGGATCCATCTGGCTCAGATCCGAGGATTGTCTTATGCTTGGATCTGAAGTTTGCTCCGAGTGCTCCAATCCTGTCAGATCAGGAGAGCTCTGAGAGCTGAAGCCCTCCCTGTCTGATCCAAGGTGTTGCAGTGGACTACGAAGTCTTTGGAGCAGTCTCTGCACCTCGGAGTCGCGTCATTGGATAGCTTGGCTCCAGCTTCCACCTCAGGGATTTTGCCCTCAGATTGGGGGAGGACAGCAAACCAGAAGCTTGCTTTAATGGATCCGAAGTCTTCCCCTTCTCTAAGGCAATCTGCCTTCTAGGCTGCGAAGAATTTTCTCTACCTTGACAGAACAGTTGGATCCAACCCCTTCAGATCCTAAATCTTTAGCCCTGATGTCTTTACATTCAGCGTGTCATCAAGTCTTTTCACAGGGGCAGCCACTACCAAGACTCCAGGCTTCCCCACAGGGAATCTTGATCTCTTCTTCTGTTACCTGTCCAGAACATCCCACTGGGGAGGTCTCTAAGAAGAAGACATACACAAGGAAGCACGTGGACTCGTCAGAGGAGTCTTATCACAGATACAGATTTCGATGAAGGTGAAGGATCCCCACAGTCACCTCCTGAAGATCTCTCATTTAGAGACATCGTCAAAATCCATACACAGAGAGGTGGCTGGATACCTAGCAACCCTTCACCTGATGAGTCTGTATTCCTAGAGGCCTTCAGTACTGGCCCATCTACCTCCTGGGTGACTGCCTGCTGATGAGCTCATTGAGTTGATCTCTCAGCAGGCGTGGAAGGAACCTGACATCATTGAGGCTTTACCTCTGAGCCCAGATAAGATTATGGCACCACCTATGGACAAGCAGTTTCGGGGAAAAGGGATGCCTGTTGATGCCATGGTCGTAGTGGTGGCCACCAAGAAGGAACTTGCCAAGGAGAGTTCCACTGTTCATCCTGCCAACGTGGAGTCTCAGGCAATGGACAGATTCGGGAAGCATGTCTGCTTCAGCGACCTTTGCTTTAAGGTCAGTGAATTATTTGCCATATTTCACAAGACTTCAGAGATTGGATTAATCCCTTTCAGGATCTATTTCTAAAGAATTTCAATCTTCTGTGGCTTCTCAGTTGGCTACCCTACAATCCATTTCTTCCATGAGGCTGGTTTCATATGTAGTCGATGAAACCTCAAGGCCAGTGGATTCTGGCATTTCCATTAGGTGGCATGCCTGGATGCACTTATTTGATTTTGCAGTCTTCGTTCTTCAATGCTCCCTTTGATGCAACATCTTTGTTTGGCCCCAAGGTGAAAGAGATACTATCCAGGTGTGAAAAGGATGGAAAGACCCTGTCTGGCTTGGACATACATTTTTCGACCACTCTGAGATCCTTTTCTAGGAATCAACAAGGTGGTCAAAAGATGTGGTTCAAGAAGTCTTGGGGTCCTTTCCAGGAGACAGAAAAGGGAACTCTAATGCACACATGTTACAGGCCACCCTCACAAACTCAGGAACCTCACATGGCCTTCCTGAAAACACTAGAGGGGATAAATGTATCACCAAACACCATCATACTAGGTGACTTCAATTACCCTAATATAGACTGGGAACACTACTCAAGCCCAAACACCCTAGCCCAAAAGTTCCTGGAATTCATAAACTCAAATGCCATGGAACAACTAGTCACCATCCCCACAAGAGGAGAAAACATACTTGATCTCATCAGCACGAACATGGGAGCACAATGTTCAACACCGGAAGTATACCCCTCACTGGTGAGATCAGATCACAAACTAATCTCGCTGGAGGTCCTCATCCCCCCCCACCTGAAATAAAAAGACCACAGTAAAGAACTAGTCGAAAGCCGACTTCACACAACTAAAGACTAGTGTGGTCTCCTTAAAGGCCCCGAGCCATGGAAAACAGTACTCAAGCTGCTGAATCACTTAGAAATGCCTTCTACCAGCACCTGCAGGACTGCATGGATAAGGCAATCCCAAGCAAAACAAAGACTCTCTGTACCAAAGGCAAGCGTCCAGTCTGGTGGACCCCAGCCATAAACAAACTCTACAACAAAAGGAGGAAGCTACTACAAGATAGAGCAAAATCCTTAAAAGGTAAGACACCCTTGATCACTATAAGTAAAAAACTAAGAGCTCATATAAAATCATCCAAAGCAAATTTTGAGAGAAAAATAGCTAAAGACTCAAAAGACAATCATAAGGCCTTCTTTAGCTATGTTAGAAACCTGGGAGGAAACTCCCAGATATGCTCAGAACTAGTTCAAAATGATGTGAAGATTACTGATCCTACAGACATTGCCAACATACTGGCTGACAGGTTCAGTGCAAACTTCTCCCCTCCCCAAAAGGAGAGATATCTATACCAGCGATTGCAGCCCCAAACATCTCCAACGCCCAAGTGAGAACTGCTCTCTCCAAAGCAAAAAACACAGCATCCATGGGACCTGATGGTGTCCCCGGCTGTGTGCTCCACGAACTCAACGAGGAATTAAACCCACAGCTAGGACAGCTGTTTTAATCATAGTCTTACCTCTGGATACGTACCCAGGGAGTGGCGCACTGCAACTGTGGTCCCACTTCACAAAGGCAGTGCCTCCACCGACCCTGGAAATTACCGGCCCATTAGCTTGACAAGCCTTATCTGCAAAGCCATGGAGAGGATCATAATGGTCCTCATAAATAAAGACATAGGGAATTTGCAGACTTTGGATCCATCCCAGTTTGGCTTTGTCAAAGGCAGATCATGCCTTCTAAACTTGGTTGACTTTTATGATAGAGGCACCCAAGACATTGATGAGGGAAAGGCAGTCCATACAGCCTACCTCGATCTGGCGAAGGCCTTGATACAATACCCCACTCGGGTATCATTGAAAAACTCATCAGCTTAAATGTTAACCCATACATCACAAGATGGGTTGCAAACTGGCTGAGTGACAGAACCCACAGGGTCAGAGTTGCTGGCGCCATGTCAGACTCAAAGCCTGTCACAAGTGGTGTACCACAGGGCCCAGTCCTGGGCCCACTCTTGTTTGGCATCTACTTTTCAGTACAAGCAAACACAGGAGGGTTATGGCTGACAAAGTTTGCAGATGACTGCAAACTGGGCCATAGTAGAAAACACATCTGACACAGATATCCTTCAGAAGGGTCTCACAGAAGCGGATAACTGGTGCCAGAGCCATGGCCTAAAGTTAAATGCCAAAAAATGCATAGTCATACCCTTCGGGAAAAACAAGGTTACCCCTAGCTACCAAATAGGTGGCAATCCACTGAGCACAGAAGAAGTTATCAGGGACCTGGGGACCCAGGTTGATAGTCTGTCATTTGACACCCATGTAGCTAAAGTAGTTAGGAAGACCTTCTACATTGCCCACCTTATCATGAAGGGATTCTCATCTAGATCAAGGGAGGTCATAGTCTCCCTATACTCATCACTCATCAGACCAATGATTGAGTACAATGCCCCATTCGATTGTATCTGACCCGACACTTGCAGCAGCTGGAGAGGCCACAAAAGTTCCTCACCAAAAGGATAAAGGGTCTCAAACATCTGTCCTATGCTGCCCGACTGAAAGAACTCCAGCTCTATTCAGTCGCTTACCGCTTGCTCAGAGGTGACCTTTGCCTAACATACAAGGCCATGTCAAACCCAGATTTGATGAATATGCTTCACCTCAAAAAATCTAGATCCGTCAGAGCCACAAGGGCGGGAGACTTAAACCTCGACACGGCTATTAATAGGGCGTGCTGGAGGGATAGATTCATCACCCAAAGACTCCCTATGCTGTGGAATAAAATCCCGGTATATGTGAGGCAGAGCACCTCGCTGGCCTTGTTCAAGAGAAATCTTGACCAATGGATGGGAGATCGCAGATATACCCCAGGGATTACCTCAGTGTCACTGCTCGACAGAGGCACAGCAAAATAATGGGTATAGTTCCCCATACTAAAGGGGTGGCGTAAGCCACAAAACTATGGGCTAGGCTTGTAAATGCCCTCGGGCAGATAGCCTAGTATGAACCTATGAACCTATGAACACTGCCCCTGTAGCAGAGGTGTCCTGCAAAACCAGGGGTCCAAAGAAACTTTCTTTGACAAACGCTACCAGCACTGATGAAATGATGCCCCAATTGTCTACCTCTGGAGGCAGTTGGGGGTCACTTATCCCTGCACCAGAGACCCTGGCTAGACTTAAAAGATACTTGGGTGCAGAGGATTATTTCCAGAGGTTTTCCCTTCCTCCTCCATACTTGAGAAAATTCCCAATTTTCCACCCAGTCCGAGAGAACAAGCAGCAAAAAAAGTCATCCAAGAGGTCCTGTCAGAGCAGATAGAATCTGGAGCTTACTCAAGGTTCTTTTTAGTGCCAAAGAAAACAGGGGACTGGACACCAATTCTGGCTCTCAGCAACTTAAGTCAGTTAGACAAACCAAGTTGCAGATGGTCACAGTTCATTAGTTCAGTCTATTCTCCCATTTATAGGCAAGGACAACTGAATGTGCTCGATAGACCTTCAGGATATGGACAATTTGATAAAGATGAACAGATGATCCAGTGGGTATTTACACTTCCAGCTGGGAGCCAGTCATTATCAGTTCAGAGTTCTACCCTTTGGTCTCATCACAGCCCCCAGGGTGTTTACCAGGTGCACGGCAGTTGTAGCAGCTCACTTGAGACTGCAAGGATTCCAGGTGTTTCCATATCTAGACGATTGGCTCATTTCCGCTCTGACCAGGCATCTGTTGATAAGGGCAAGAGACCAGATTTTCCATACTTGCTGTCTTCTGGAGAATAACCATAAACTACAAGTCCCAAATAGAACCAACTCAGAATGTAGAAATCATAGGAGCAATACTCAACACAAAGTCTGCTATAGCCTCACTACTGCCCTCAAGAGATCAGATTATAAAATCACAAGTCAGAAAGATAATATGCAGTACCAATATATCAATCCGCCTGGTCCTTCAAGTTCTGGGATTAATGGCAGCAGCAATTACTTTACTACCTTTAGCCAGATTTTACATGATGGGTCTTCAGTGGATGTTAGCCACACAATGGTCAATACTTGAAAAACCCTTGTCGTATCAGCTACAAAATCACTCAATGCAAAAGAGATTGTGTATGGCGGATTCGATCAGCATAGGTTCTACAAGGCCTTCCACTTATGGCCTTGGGCTGAGGGGAAATAGTGACCACGGACACTTCAAAGCTGGGGTGGGGGTCATTGTCTGGGGAAAACAGTCCAAGGCACTTGATCCCCTGAAGAGGCCAACTTGCATATCAATGTCCTAGAGTTGAGAGCAGTGCTTTTAGCACTTCGAGGGAACAATTGCAGTTCAAACGGATAACATGTCAGTAGTTTGGTACATCAGCAAACAAGGAGGGGAACCAGATCTTACCCCTTGTGTCGAGAAGCCCTCAGAGTGCGTCAGTGGGCGATCTCATCCAACCACTTTGTCATAGCAATGCACATTCCTGGGAAATCCAATGTGATAGCAGACAAAACTGAACAGGTGCATTCTGCTACCTCATGAATGGTCCCTCAACAAGAACATAATGGGAGTGTATTTTCTGTGACTGTGGCCGGTCTTGCTGCGATCATTTTGCTTCTCTCCAAATAATAAATGCAACAGCTACTTTGACCCAATGCTCCCACAGGGGGAATCACCGAGGGATGCTGTTCTTCACAGTTGGCCCCTGGTCTCCTCTATGCTTTTCCTCCCATAGGGCTAATTCTGAAATTCCTTCAGAAAGCTGCCATATTGAAAAGCAAAGTCATCCTCATTGCATCTTACTGACCTTGACAAATTTGGTTCTCTTTCCTTTGGCCTTCAACCTTGGATTCTGGATCCAACTCCAGAACTCCTGTCTCATCCAACAGACATGATTCATCCAAACATAACCAACCTTGGGTTGACTGCCTAGCTTCTCCAGTTCCATTAATAGCCAGACAACTTATGCTGTCTTCACCTGTCCATCAAATACTTTTATCTTCGCATTAAGCCTTCTACCAGAAAGCTCTATCCCAGCAAAAGGAAGAGGTTTATTCACTGGGTTTATCTAAATAATACTGAACCCTTTTCAGTATAGCATTCTTGAATTTTTGTCCCATCATTTTAAAGAAGGAGCTAGTTCATCAACCATTAAAGTTCAGTTAGCCATATAAAATTTTCACATTGGTCTTGATGGTTTCTCTTCTGCCTCTCATAAAGTAAGCAAAGCCTTCTTGAAAAGCATGCTTTTTCTAAGACCTCCTTTTAGAGATCCTACTCCTACTGGGACTTGAATCTGGTCCGAATCTAATATCAATCAATCCATTGATTTGCCAGTATTCTTTCCTAAATTTACTAAGAAGGGTGAATACATATTACATTCATTGGATGCCCACAGACAATTACATTTCCACCTCCATAGAATGAAAAACATCAGCAAATCTGACCAATTGTTTCATTCGTAGAAGTAAAACTGGGAAAAAACAGTGGCCAAAGTTACTTTTCTAGATGGCCAACGTATTTCATTTATTTAAAATAAGACCCTATCAAAACCAT
Organism: Protopterus annectens; assembly: GCF_019279795.1. Lineage (NCBI taxonomy): Eukaryota > Metazoa > Chordata > Ceratodontiformes > Protopteridae > Protopterus > Protopterus annectens. The sequence continues at coordinate 1,198,319,212 of NC_056745.1, forward strand.
TACGGGCCTATTCATCTAGATCCATGGCCACTTTAGTGTTTCAGTCCAGAATATCCATGCATGATGTATGCCCAGCAGCAACTTGGGCTACTTCCCACACCTGTGTTACTCATTACAAATTGGATCTGGTCTTCAGAAGTTGAGCATGATTTGGTTCACTTGTGCTCTGGAATATTCTTTCTTGAGTCTACCCTGGAATTTAGGTAGCTGGGGACTCTGTCCCATCAGTTGTGGCAAGAATGAAAATTGACAACATCAGGTAAAGATGACATTCCATCTGTGTTGTCCATTTTCATTCTTCCTCATCTTCCTCAACTTCCCATCCATCAACCCCCATCCTGTGGATATTTCTGGAAATATGAGCAGTTAAAGAACAGGGCTTTACTATATATAATGAGCTGCAGATGTAGACTACTTCCTATTTGACAGCAAATATTTCTTTTCTAATAAAATCAGCAAACAAGATCTGAGGTACTTTGGGTTGATGCATTATGGGTAATGGAGAAGCTCAAGTGTTTTTGGTTGCCAAGAGCTTTAGCAGTGGCTGAGTTGGATCTGAAGGATCAGATCTGAACCTAAAATTGAGGAAGAATAAAAATGGACAACACAGATGTAAGTTATTTACTGGACCCCATTTTGAACCAGCTGCCAAGGCAGACTTGAAAATTTTGTGTTGGGAAACTAGTTTTCTGACTGCGATCACATCAGCCAGGCAAGTATCAGAGCCCCTCTCTTCTAAGCCATTTCTAATTTTTCACAAGGACAGGGTATCTCTCCACACTAGTCCTCCCTTTGTACCTAAAGTGTCCTCAGAAAGAGCTATAAATCAGTCTGTCAGCCTCCCTGTTTTCTTTCCAAATTTTTTTTCCAACAAAGGAGCGTACGTGCTGCAGCTTTTAGATGTACATAGGCAGCTTCAATTCTATATCCACAGAATAAAAGATTTCAGAAAATCAGACCAGTTGTTTATTTCCTTTTCCAAAGACAAACTGGGAAATTCTGTCACAAATGTGACTAATCAAGTGGCTCACTGATTGCATTTATTTATAAAGAAAATGGATTGATACTTCCTAAGGCTCATTCTGCTAGATCTGTGGCCACATCCTCTGCCTTTTTGTCTAGAGATTCTATGAATGACATTTGAGGAGCTGCCACTTGGTTAAGCTCACATACTTTCATTGCTCACTACAAATTTAGACATCTTATCTAGGGGTAGGAGAGCAATTGGTTCTGCTGTACTCTGGAATATCCTTCCATGAGGACCACCCTGTGGTTTCTCTAACTGGGGACTCTGCCCCATTGGTTGAAGAATGGACAAACATGACATCAGATATTAAAGTTATATACTCACACTTGCTATGCATCTGTGTTGTCTGTTTTCATCCTTCCTCAACCTTCCACCCTCCATCCCCCTTCCTACTTAAATTTTTTATTTTCTAGTCTCCTAGTTCAACCTGAGGAGTGTTCTGTTGCCTGACTGTTGATGAGCTCCAACTCTTTCCTCCTCCTTTATTTTATTCACTGGGATGTTTAACATTTCACTGGATTGTTTGCACCTTAGACCTGCTTCAGACAGGGTGGAGGCTAAAGGGAAGGTAAACTCGATCTGAAGTAATTCTGAATAAAATGCAGAAGTTTGGGTAAGGGGAGAAGCTTGACCTACAGAGCCAAGTCTTTAGAAGTGGTCAAAGTCAGATCTGAAACCCATCTGCTGAGAGGAAGGACAAAAACAGACAATACAGATGCATGGTTATGGTGAGCACATAACTTTATATAAAAGTAATCAAACCATATTACAAGTTTATATTTGCAAACATTATACATCACAGTATAATCAAATCAACATGACATAAATTGTTCACTTCCTGCCTTCCTTTAAACCTCATTCAAAACATTTTCTGCATGTATTGTTCCCATAATTTTCCTTTTTTTCTATGTAATTTATGCCTACCATATTCTATATATCCCACTTCCTGTTTTTTTCCTGTTACAATATTGACTGCAAGTATGGTTGGTTTAGACTTTGATTTCCATTTTCTAGTAATTGCTTTCTGATAGCCACCCAAATTAAACTTAGCAAGGCCTTACTATGTCTAAGCTGTTTAGATCCTGTATCCCAGGTCAAAGAAATCCTTAACTCATTTTCACACCTAGTATTCCTGACAGAGTACTCTGTAGGGAATTATTAAAGTCTGCCGAGTCATTGCACTCCAGCAACATATGCTCCCAGGTACCTGTTCTCCACTACACCTGCAACATTTGCCATCTACTTAAGAAAAACTACTTTGGAGTCTGCTTGGGGTGTAAAAGTATTTATGCAGACACTTACAGGCAAAAATCCTAAATCTTTTAGATTTTATTGCGTATTTTGGAGCCATACATATCTCCTCCTTTTGTTTGTGAATTGCTTATCTAATCTCTTTTTCAACCTTCTGTGATGGATTCCTTTAGTTATCGTGCAATATTTTATATGCCCTACTAATTATCTCCCTTTTTTAACGGCAGCGTCTGTTCTAGATTCAACTAAAATCTCAACCAGAGCAGGTCTCTGATTTAGGATTCCCCTATCCCTTTCTGTTTGCCTATACTCTAGCCTGCAGTCCAAATGTCTTCTTGTCCTATTCCCATTCTGTTATCTTTCCTCTCTATTTGTTCCCATACCTTTGTTTCTTTGCAAGCTTCATCCAGTAGATTTCAGCCACCTCTTGCCTATTCTCCGTACCCGATTGTTGTCATTCCTATCGGCAGAATCTCATTTCCCCATTCTCATGCTGGCATAGTTTGTAGTATAGTTTCTGCTACCTTGTAGTATAATATTCTGCATGAATGTTCTTCATAAGTGTCTGCATCCAAAATTCAAATCTTTCCTTATTTATTGAATTACCCTCTTACTTCATCATTATCCTTTCCACTTTGAATTGTGTAGCATTCTACTTGTGATTTTTGAGTCTTTACTGTGTAGCTCTAAAATGTCTGTTCAAAGCAGGTAAACCTAAATCTTGTTCTATTGGAGGGATCAATTTATCCCACTTAACTCTTGCCCTCAATTTATCCTACTTGACTTTTGCCCTCTTCCCCTCCCAGATAAAATCCTTCAACTGTTTATTACTGTCCACAACTTCTCCTCTGGGTGATAAAAATATGCCTGGTCCGTGTATAAAACTAAAGGGACTAAAAACATTTTAACTGCCTGCATCTTACTGTCCGTATCTATATAACATCGCTTCCAATTTCTCAGTTTTTGTATTATCTTTTGTTTAGTTTCTTCCTACTTATCCTTAGCTCCTGTAACCCATACTCCTAAATACTTCATTTTATCATGTTCCCATAAATATGGCAATTGTTGAACCAATTCATGTGTGAATAAATTGTAACACACTGGGCTTCGTATAGTATGTTTAATTTTTGCTCATTTCTTGGCCTTGAAACTGTACTTTATTAACTTTTGACTCCGTAGTGTACTTTATTAACATGTGTATTGTATTTACTGTATTTGCTGTACTAATCTTTGTGGAGCTTTTCTCCCTGGGCCTCCACTGAAAATGGGATCTGTGCCCAGTCAGACTTTCCCGGTAAACAAATGTAAAATAAATAAATTAAATAATTACATCTGTAGCTTTTATTTTATCTTCATTAATTTTATATCTGGAAAAGACTTGTAACTGTCTCAAGATGTTCCACAACACTGAGATGTTCTTTTCTGGTTTTATCAGATGCAAAAATAACTAGTGCAAATAAAGTCAACTTTACCTGAATACCATACCAATTATTTCTTTGAATTTCTGAGTATTTTCTTTGCCAATGGTACTAATTACAATGTAAGTAACAAAGGGGAAAGAGGACACCCCTGCTTGGCTCATCTGTTCAGATGCAACTAATCAGAGAGGAACCATCCCACTTTGATTTTTGCCTCTGGTCCCTCATATAGCCTCATAATTAACCTTATTATTTTATCAGAAAATGCAAATGCTTCCATTGTCCTAGTCATAAAATTCCCACTTACTTTGTCAAATGTTTTGCATCAAGAGCCATCAACAACAGCGGTGTTTTTTATTTATTTATTTATTTATTTATTTATTTTTTTTTTTTTTTAAACATTCTGCTTCCCTCTGGATCATTATTATATTAATCTTGTCAAATGTTTGCCTCCCTTTTTCAAAACCACATCAATTAGTAGACAACTTTGTAAATACCTTAGTTGATTGCTTCTTTTTCTCTTATATTGTTATTTAAATAACTTCATTGCTATTTTATTGATTATTAGCTTGTTAAAATTCAATAAAAATTCTTAAAAAAACACATCAGTCCAAATCTATCAATTTTGGCAGCACCTTTGCCATTCTTTTAGCCATTGCAGACATAACCACTTCATAGTAGTGGTTTAAAGTTGAAATGGGACTATATGAAGTTGGATTTTATTTATTTATTTTTTAACAGTCATTAATTACAGCCGCCACCACCACAGCTTCTTTACAGGATATTGGTGCTTCCCCTCCTTTTAAAATACCGTTAAACAAAACCTTCCAGACCTTTATCACTTTATAGCTTCCAGACTTCTACCGGAATACCATCTATTCCTGGAGACTTTCCTGCAGATTGTTTATGCATCACTATTTTATCTCATCTCTTCCTATTTTAATTGTTTAGCCTCATCTACTGCTAACTTTGGCATATTTAAGTCTACCATAAATATTTCCTTCTGTGTTTTTTCATGATTTCCCCACTTCTGTTCTTTGTACATACTTTATAACATTTCTGAATTATCTCTATAACCTCTACAGGATCAATCTTTTTTTTTTCTTGTTATAGGCTCTCTAATTTGAGCTACAACCTTTTCTACTTCTTGTTGCTTAAGTCATTGTGCCACACATTTTTGTGGCCTGGAGTTGACAACAAAAAGTTGCTCAGTGCAATCTTTCTAAATCTATACATGTCATCCGGATACTCCCTTATGTTCTCTGTATCACTCTGCAATTGCACCTCTTCTTGCTCTGTGGGAGTTCCCTTATTATGTAAGACTTAACCTTTGCCAGTCCCTCTAAGTAAGTCTTACTTCTTAACCAGATCTTTTTCTTTTATTTCTGCTCTATTTTTAAATTCCACTTCTCCACAAAATCACTTTGATCTGTATAGATCAATTTTGGCAACACCTTTGACATCCTCCTACACTAGTGTAAGTATAAACTCTTCATAATCATTGTTTAGTATTGAAATTGGTCTATACGAAGCTGGGTCAGAAGGGTATTTACCCTTTTTGGGTAATACAACTTTTTTTTTTCCCAAATACGCTGTTGCTCCTTTCTGCCTTTTAAAAGATTGTTGAACCCTTTCAGATCTTTATTACATTCTTCCCTCTTAACTTACAGACTTCACCAGAAATGCCATCTGTTCCTGGAGGCATTTTTGTTATTTGGTTATACATTACCCATCACCATTTTATTATCTCTTCCTATCCTAGATGTTAATTGTCGAGTCTCATCTTCCTCTAACCATGGCATAATTAAGTCATCCGTAAATATTTTCATTTGTGCCTTGCCTTGATTTCAGCATTCCTGCTCAGTACAAGTTTTCATAAAATTTCCAAAACATCTCTAATACCACTATAGAATATCTCATTATTTATCTTTGTTTTAGGGTCTGTAAGTTTGGCAACAACCTATTTCTGTTGCATAAGTCATTGTCCAAATCGTTTTATACTTTGGAGTTATCAAAATAGTTGATTAACAAAAACAAAGTTTCTAATGTTGTGCATATGGTCAAAATGCTCTCTTATTTTCCTTTAAGCACTTTGCCATTGCTCCTCTAGTTTTGTCAGATTAGCCCTCTAATTAACCCCTGTTACTACTTTCCATATCTTTCTCTTATTTCTTTATTTTTGCTAACTATCCCTTCTGAAGAAATTTTCATCTTTCCTAATAACTCTCAAGTAAGTTCCATGAGCCGTTTATTTTATCAAGTAGAAAAGCTTCGGTGTGTCATTTTTACTTCATTACCTTGCACCTTTATCTTAGTTTTCAGTGGTGCAGGATCTGAATAGTAGTGAAAAACCCATTCTGTCTGTTCTAGCACAGTTATTTTACCTTGGGTTGTAATATGCAAATTCTGGGTAATTTTGTAATACTGAATTAAAATCATATATACAAATATTCTGTTCCTTCAGAGGTCTGCCTTCTTTTATTATATTTTGCCCCCCCCCCCCCCCCCCGATACATACTCACTATTGCAAATTATGTTTGGGACTTGAATTTAAATAATCCCTGGTGAAAGCTGTTTTTCTCTGAATTTTTTTAAAGCTCTGTAATAGTTTTTGGACTATAAATATATGCCAGCATAGTCTGCCTTCCTTGCCCAATCTTTCTTGCTACCACAAGTCTACTATTTATCTTATTTTCATCATCTGTCACGACTGGAGCCCCTCATTAATCAGTCTTATTGATTCCCTTTTATCTTTTCTTCCTGATTTTCTGCTGAATGCCATACTGAAGTCCTTTCTTTGTCAAAGTCACATGCTTATTTATAACCAAATATCTCCTTCAAAATTACTATTTGGTAGAGTAATAAAACCTTGACTACTCCCAAGTCAATCCATGTTCAAATAACAGCTTGAGTGAATTACAGAGTGGCAGGGATTGATGGATGGTCGTACCTGTTCCAGGTGGGAGGGAGTTTGTCAATGATGCTGCCTTGAGCGGGGTCCAAAGAGGGGAGTTGCCCTTACATGTAACCGATGAGTGTGGGAAGCAGGGCAGGAAGGGCATATAAAACCCCAGGGACAGGTGCAAAGGTGGTTGACACCAGGACACCCTTAAGATCCATAGCTGGCCCCATCTGTACTGTAGTAAGTCAGGGGGTAGGAGGACCGTTGGTAGACCTGCTATGGTTGTGGGGCACTGGGGGCCAGGCTTGTTAAATGATCCAAGGGGAGGACAATATTAGAAAATGCTGTCTGCACCCTAAATATCTATTTTTATTCTATTTTACATTTGTTGACCAGGATGTTCCGACTGAATACATGTCCATTTTCAGCGGAGGCCCGGGGAGAAAAGCTCCAAGGTCAGCAACTTTGATTACAAAATACAGTGTATAAAGTAATTAACATATCTAAGCAAGCAGTTAAGTTTAAGATAAAATATTTACAGAGGTTTCATACCTAGGCAAATTATAGAAGTTCCAGGGTTAAAGAAACTCAGAGAGTAAGTCATCATTAAGTAATTCAAGACAGCTAAGAATACTGTTATTAACTCATACAGTTAGTTAAGTTAAAATATTTACAGTGGTAATATAGATAAACACGTTAAACAAAGTAAAGGAGAGGATAGTGCCGCAGGTAAGCTAAAATAAAATAACTGATGTTATGTGATCCTATCTCGCCTACATTCTGACTGATGGGTTCGGAGCCGATCCTCGGCTCCGACTCGGCACGCTTATGCCAAAGAGCGAAGTCTCTTATTGGCTGAGCTTACTATATCCCAGGATGCACCACTACCAGTCCCCCAGATCTCGTTTGCCGCTAACAAGCTAAGACGTGGTCTCGAGCTGGCTGAGCTAAGTAGTGCTTTATTCACTTACTTTCCTGTCAGGAATTTTCTAAATCTTCAACAAAAAGCTGTTTTAACAGCTATCTTGTGTTTTTGGTGTTTGAGTGAGCATTTCCTGTAAAGTTTTTTGTGTAGTGAATGCGTTTTGTTCTGATCAGAGGTTCCCTTTGAGTTTAAGGGCCTTCCCCTGTCAGTCCATTGCTGTTTTAGTCCCTTTTTATTTAGGGGCTGTTGGACCCCTTTGGTTATTCTTCTTTATTTGTGACCGCCTTTATTTAAAAAAAAAAAAAAAAAAAACAGAAGAAGAAGAAAGAGAAGAAATTTTTTTCTGTCATTCTTAGTGTGTTGGTTTTGGCTAAGTTACACTAAATTGGTTGCCATTATGTCGCAGGCTCCTAGGCCTTCAGGATTTAAAAAGTGCACTAAGTGCAGTTTCAAGATGTCATTCACAGATGACCACTCTCTCTGTGTGTACTGTTTGGGCGCCAAACATTTGCAGGAGTCCTGTAGCGTGCGCCACGTGTTTTCCTCGAGGGTCCTCCAAGAGAGGAAAAATAAACTTATATTAAAAGGCCTTATTAAACCCTCTTTTGAAGAGGCATTAGCTTCCTCTCCTTCTCCTGCTAAAAAGAAAAGGGCGTCGGCTCCGACCAGTCCGTCGGAACCGACCGCCAAAAAACATAGGCAGGCTTCTCCTTCGGCTCCACGGACTTCGGAGCCGAGGGCGGAACGGTCTGCCTCGATGCCTCCAGCCTCGACTCCTCTGGGTTCGGAGCCGACGTCTGGGGCATCGAGAGGCGGGTCATCTTCATCGGCTCCACTGATCTCGGAGCCGATGAAGGTTGTCCGCTCAGACACTTCCTCCTCGGCGCCGAAGCCCTCTTCGGCACCGATGGAAATTGGTTTGGACATTCCTTCGGCGCCGATAATTGTCGAGTCGATTCGGAGCCGGTCCCCTAGTCCCTTGGAGCCGTTGGAGAGGCCTACTCGGACCCATTCGGTCTCTTCCAGGTCATCAAGGATGTCAGATTCGGACATAGACAGGGTGCTCCAAAGACTTTTCCAGTCCCCAGTCTTTCAGAAATTTGTTTCGGCTCCGACCCAATTGGCTTCGGAGCCGATAGCCCACTCCATTGCCATTCCTCCGACCGCTTCGGCTCCGTCGGAGCAGGTGCTGATGGAGCCAGTGGAGATCCTAGGGTCGGCTCCGACCCTTAATCCAACCCCGGCCTTCGGGTCCGAGTTTAGCACACGGACTTCTTCGGCCGGACCCGGGGGTGACGTTTCGGGACCAATGTTGTCGGTTCCAAGCCTCCCTCTCGGTGCTTCGGCCGCGGGACTTCCGTCTGCTATCATGGCTCCGGAGACTGGACCCTCCCAGGATTCTGGGGGTCCGGCCTTCAGAGCTATGAGGAGTGCATTGGCCAAGTCTTCTTGCCATCTCACGGCTTTACCGGCACCTTCCCTGGGCATGGAGACTGGGTCTTTGGCAGTTCCCCTGTCTCTAGGCAGCGGAGCCCCGGGGCCTGAGGTTACCCCCACTGGGGGCTCCCCTCCTCCTGAGGGGTCTTCGGAGTTGTCTTCGGAGGAGCCCCCAAGGAAGAGATCGTGCAAGAGGAAGCACATGGACTCCCCCGATGAGTCTCTTACATCGGACACTGATCTTGATGATGCGGAGGGGTCCCCAAAGTCGTCCTCGGATGATGTCTCATTTGCAGACATTCTAGAGATCCTCAAGCAACGAGGCGGCTGGAATTCCAAACCCCCCTCCGCTGACGAGTCGGTGTTCCTCAAGGCCTTCGGGGCTCAGCCCTCCACCTCCTGGGTGTCTCCGCCCTTCGACGAGCTCCTGGATTTGGTTTGTCGGAGGGCGTGGGAACATCCAGATACTGTGGAACCAGTGCCTTCTCGCCCTAACAAATTTTTGTCTGCCCCACCCGAGAAGGAGTTCTTAACGAAAGGCGTGGCTGTAGATGCCATGGTGGTGGCATCTGCTACCCAGCAGGATGTGGCAGAGGCTTCAACGTCCGTCCATCCTCCTAATAAGGAGTCTAGGAGCATGGACCGGTACGGGATGCGCACCCTCACTTCAGTGGCCTTTACTCTGAGGTCCCTGAATTATTTGGCACATTTCACCAGACTACAGAGGGATCTGGTCAAGGAGCTCTCAGACTCCCTCTCAGGTAACCTACCTGAGCAGCTAGCCCAGTCGGTTAGCTCTCAGTTGGCTATCCTTAACTCGATTTCTAACTCGTCCATGAGGCTCATTTCATATGCGGCCGAAGGCGGGCAAGCGGCAGGCACAGGCGTGGCTCACGGAGACAAGCCTGGCTCCGTTGTGTCATTTCGGAGGCCTTCAAGTCTTCCTTTGCCGACGCTCCCTTTGATGGGTCCTCTTTGTTTGGACCCAAGGTAAAGACACTCTTACCGCTGTGAGCAGGAGGGAAAGACTTTATCTGCCGTGGAGCACGTTATTCCACTCCCTTTCGGCCTTATCCCAAGGCTAAAAGAGGAGGGAAGATGTGGTTCCATAAATCACAGAAATTCTTTCCCCAACAGCAGGAAGATTCCCTTCCAGAGGCAGAGGGCGGGAAATTTTTCTGGGAGACGCCGTCCCGGAGGCGGCAGGGGCCCCCGCAACACTGGAGACCGCTTGAGTCCTTTCGTGGCTCTTCAGCCTCCCACACTTCATGAGGGATTGCCCGGCTGTGCTGCTCGAGCCAGTCGGGTGCCGTTGCCAAGCACCTAAAAGCCTGGGAGTCTATTACTCAGGACAGATGGGTGCTTCGGATTATTGCCGGAGGTTACACCATTCCCTTCACACACACACCCCCACCGTCCAAAAAAATCCCGGACCCACCACCCAGTCAAAGGGAAATTGCAGCCGTAGAAGCTTCAAAGCTGCTAGAAAAAGGAGTCATCCAGCCGGTCCCCACAGACCAGATCGGATCCGGAAATTACTCAAGGTTCTTTTTAGTGCCAAAAAAGACAGGGGACCTGAGACCCATTTTGGATCTCAGCAAACTAAACCAGTCCGTCATGAAGTCCAAATTCCGAATGGTCACTTTGCAATCAATTCTCCCATTATTGGAGAAAGATGTTTGGATGTGCTCCATAGATCTCAAGGACGCCTATTATCACATACAGATACATCAGGCGTCCAGGAGGTATCTGCGCTTCAGCCTGGGAGACAGTCATTTCCAATTTTGTGCTCTGCCCTTTGGTCTCACCACAGACCCCAGGGTGTTCACCAAGTGTTTGGCAGTAGTGACTGCTCACCTGAGGAGTCTCGGATTCCAAGTGTTTCCCTATCTGGACGACTGGCTCCTGACTGCCACCACCAGGCATCTACTACTAGAGAACCTACAAGCCACCATCTCCCTGGGTGCTTCCCTGGGAATTACATTCAACTGGTCAAAGTCTGTCTTGCTGCCTTCTCAGCGCATAAGATTCATAGGTGCAGAGATAGACTCAAAGTTAATGCGAATCTTCCTTCCTACCGAAAGGATACAAACATTACAAGATCAAGTCCGAGCCCTGCTTCTAAGATCCAAAGCCCCAGCCAGGATGGTCCTGCAACTTTTAGGTTCAATGGCTGCCACGGTTCTCCTAGTTCCTCTGGCAAGATTGCACATGAGGATTCTTCAGTGGCTGTTATCGACACAATGGTCTTTTCAGGATCTCCCCCTCAATCATCACATACTGATTACAGAAACGTGCAAACGGGACCTCCGCTGGTGGCTTCTGCCATCCAATCTGAATCAGGGAAGACCTTTTGTTATACCCCCTCCGGTGGCCACCTTGACAACGGATGCCTCCCAGACGGGGTGGGGGGGGCATTGTCTGGGCAGGTCAGTTCAAGGTTCTTGGCTTCCCAACGAAACATCTCTCCATATCAATGTGTTGGAAATGAGGGCTGTACTTCTGTCCTTACAAGCCCTCCACAAGTTTCTCCCTCAAGGCATTATCGCCATCCATACAGACAACATGTCGGTGGTCTGGTATCTAAACAAACAAGGAGGGACCAGATCTTACCCCCTTTGCAGAGAGGCCATGAGGGTGTGGGAATGGGCAGTGGCTACCAAGCGCTTCCTGGTAGCGACCCACATTCCAGGCAAATCCAATGTATTGGCAGACAGACTGAGCAGGACTATTCTCTCTCCTCACGAGTGGTCACTGAACGAAACAGTAGCAGCTCAGATTTTCAAAAGATGGGGGATTCCGTGCTGCGACCTGTTTGCAACACCACGAAACACGAAGTGCAAAGGTTCTTTTCCTTGACCCCGCGTCAAGGGGAGACAGCTACGGATGCTCTAGTCCAACCTTGGCCAACAGGACTGCTTTATGCTTTTCCTCCGATTCCACTCCTCCCCAAAGTCATCCAGAAAGCTTCCCAATTGGGGTCCACAATGATTCTAATTGCTCCATTGGCCTCGTCAGGTATGGTTCCCCTACCTACAGAAATATACTCTGGACGGTCCTTGGTTCTTGGACCTAATTCCGGACCTTCTGATTCATCAGTCGGGACAACAGCACCAGTCCCTTCACACTTTGAAATTAACAGCTTGGCTCCTCCACTTCCGACTATAGTCAGAAATCACACCTTGGACCCGGAAGTTATTCACATTTTATCTTCAGCCCACAAACCCACCACTAAGAAGTTGTATCACAGAAAGTGGAAGAGGTTTGCTATCTGGGCTCAACTCAGAGGATTAGACCCTATTACTGCCCCGATACCAGAGGTCTTGAAATTTTTGACATCCTTGTTTAATCAAGGATCTTCAGTCTCTACTATTAAAGTCCAATTAGCAGCTATCTCCAAATTTCACGATTCCACAGACCCACCGTTGATGAGCAGCAGATTATGTAAAACTTTCATGAAAGGTGCTGTGCTTTTAAGACCCCCAGTTTTTCATCCTGCGCCTCCGTGGGATCTTGATTTGGTACTTCGTGCCTTAACATCTTCCCCCTTTGAACCGGCTGCTACATGTGAGTTGAAATATCTGTCTCACATACATACTCACTATTTAAATAATCCCTGGTGAAAGCTGTTTTTCTCTGAAATTTTTTAAAGCTCTGTAATAGTTTTTGGACTATAAATATATGCCAGCATAGTCTGCCTTCCTTGCCCAATCTTTCTTGCTACCACAAGTCTACTATTTATCTTATTTTCATCATCTGTCACGACTGGAGCCCCTCATTAATCAGTCTTATTGATTCCCTTTTATCTTTTCTTCCTGATTTTCTGCTGAATGCCATACTGAAGTCCTTTCTTTGTCAAAGTCACATGCTTATTTATAACCAAATATCTCCTTCAAAATTACTATTTGGTAGAGTAATAAAACCTTGACTACTCCCAAGTCAATCCATGTTCAGATAACAGCTTGAGTGAATTACAGAGTGGCAGGGATTGATGGATGGTCGTACCTGTTCCAGGTGGGAGGGAGTTTGTCAATGATGCTGCCTTGAGCGGGGTCCAAAGAGGGGAGTTGCCCTTACATGTAACCGATGAGTGTGGGAAGCAGGGCAGGAAGGGCATATAAAGAAACCCCAGGGACAGGTGCAAAGGTGGTTGACACCAGGACACCCTTAAGATCCATAGCTGGCCCCATCTGTACTGTAGTAAGTCAGGGGGTAGGAGGACCGTTGGTAGACCTGCTATGGTTGTGGGGCACTGGGGGCCAGGCTTGTTAAATGATCCAAGGGGAGGACAATATTAGAAAATGCTGTCTGCACCCTAAATATCTATTTTTATTCTATTTTACATTTGTTGACCAGGATGTTCCGACTGAATACATGTCCATTTTCAGCGGAGGCCCGGGGAGAAAAGCTCCAAGGTCAGCAACTTTGATTACAAAATACAGTGTATAAAGTAATTAACATATCTAAGCAAGCAGTTAAGTTTAAGATAAAATATTTACAGAGGTTTCATACCTAGGCAAATTATAGAAGTTCCAGGGTTAAAGAAACTCAGAGAGTAAGTCATCATTAAGTAATTCAAGACAGCTAAGAATACTGTTATTAACTCATACAGTTAGTTAAGTTAAAATATTTACAGTGGTAATATAGATAAACACTTTAGAGTTAAACAAAGTAAAGGAGAGGATAGTGCCGCATGTAAGCTAAAATAAAATAACTGTTTTAGTCTAATTGTCAAGGAGAGATTAGTCGGGTTTGCTACATTGACATCGCCAGTTTAGTGTCAGATGTTCCCTGCTTCATTCTGTCTGGTTGTTCCAGTGCCCCATCCCTCACAAGACCTACCTGTTCCTAATGAATTAAATGAAAAAATGCCACAGGCCAGTCTATAAAAACTGGATTTAATACATAAAGTAAAATAAAAGCAGATTAAGCGCTTTTGTTAATACACATCTGGACTTCATTAGAATCAGAATGTTAAAAGCATTCCCTCCAGTTTATACCATCCCAAGCATTAATTAAACAATTGTAAAACAAATTTGGCATAGTAACCAGGTAAACATTAAACCTTGCAACTTATAAAACCAAGTACAGGTTATAATTATAATTCAGTACCACACAGAAAGTTCAAAAAATTGTATTTAAAACTTACTTGACTTTAATTTTAAAATTGAGTTAATGGAAATATTTCCATTAATACCAGGGAACTGGGTGGCATTTAACCTCATTTGCCACTTTGCTTCTTTGGATTCCAACATAGGTTTGGAATTTGTGCCCTATGTTAACTTTGATATGGGGGATACCCCAATATAGGTTAAATGTTTTGTTAGGAAACTTAACCTAGCAGTGTTTTTTGAGCAAAAGGGAAATGGTTGTAGGGATATCGAGGTGGGGGACATTAAGAAAAAAAATGCTTTTAACTCGCAGCTTCATCCAATTTTAAGTGCATTTGAAAGGGTAGTTGATTCTAATGAAGTCCAGATGTATATGGATGAAAGCACTTAATCTGTTTTTATTTTACATCATGTATTAAATCAGTCTTTTACAGACTGGTCTGTGGTGGTGTTTTTTTTTTTATTTAATGTGCTAGTGGATCTGACTGTTCCTCCTTCCTTTCCCAGATTTTTTTTTCTTTTTGCATAATATGAGGATGGCATGGATCTTAAGGCCATCCTGAAGAGTGATACCAACAACTGCTTCTTGCTGGAGGAGGTGTCTTTATTGCATACCCTTATTTATCCACCCTCCTGCATGCCTCAGCAATGTCTGAAGGCTATGCACAGTAGTTAATCTCTCTATGCCATGGTGCTAGATTGCACCCTACATTTCTTAATACAGTTCTTTATTTGTTGTCTGTACCTGTAAGACCATTTACATTCCATGGTAATATAGACATTGTCATTATGATAAAGCTATTACTCCCGCCTACTATACATGACAGTTCTTTTGAATGTGTCTCCAACCTTTGGCTTACATTCACATAGTAGTGTTTGGCAAATTGATCTTTAAAGCAGTTGTCTATTCTTATCTCCATTTGATCCTATGTCATATTTTTCAAGACTTTGTTTTCAGTGAAAACAGACAGAAAACTGAAAATGTTTAAAACTCCATCCTCTTCTAAATTATAACTAACACACAAAGCTATGTACATTTTCAAAAATGAATTTTACCTCTCCAGATAAGAGAAGTTGATCCAAATCAGCAGCTGCACCCACTGGCACGCTGTAATCTAAAATTAAGGTTACCCATGCTTATGTGCATGTTACTGCCTGCGTTCTTAACTACACTGATTGACACCTTTCTTTATTATTCTCTATTCCCCTCCCAGATGTTAAAAACAGCTTACATGCTTTCAGGATCATTAACTTTTAGCCCTATGGGAAAAGAACACTGGACATCCAAGATGGCTGCCCTTTAAGCAGCAGCCTGATTTGAGCTCTCCCAGTGTGAAAATTAAAACTTTGGAAAACTGCCAAAAAAAGACATTTATTTTGATGAAATTAATTTGCTGGTTTGTCACTAAACTGCCTGTATGTCAGCAAAGAAAAAAATCTAAAGTGACAACAAGAAAAAAAAAACACTAGAAAAGGGGAAGAAAAACTGGTGGGGAACAGCCTTGCAAAGGTTCAGCAAAAGCAAGTGAAATTTTAGCCTTGATACAGGACATGGCTTCCAGTAATTTAGAGGAAGTGAGACACTGAAAACACTATAGTCAAATAAAATAAGGCTGGATGGAAATGAAGCTTTAAGAGTGAGCTGATAAAACTGCAGAACTCAGAAGTGGAAATGAAAAGCCTCATATTCAGTCAATTGTTACCTCAATATGAACTATTTGAGAAATTGAGTAAGAGAACTGAGCATGCAGAGAAAATCTGAAATTATCTGCAGTAC
The DNA here is from genome assembly GCF_019279795.1 of Protopterus annectens. NCBI lineage: Eukaryota > Metazoa > Chordata > Ceratodontiformes > Protopteridae > Protopterus > Protopterus annectens. The sequence goes on from NC_056745.1 coordinate 1,198,335,060, forward strand.
CAATAAAGCTAAGAGGAACAGATTACATTAATTTTATGAAAGTACAAATAAGTAACTGGGTAGAACACTTGATGCCATTCCATGATGTGGTGCCACTCAAGTTGAGGAGGAAGAAAAAAGCTCCATTCCCCTGAGAAACCCAAATCTTTTCAATTTACTCCTAACTTCCTATCACCTAAAGTAAGGAGTAAAAAAGTCTTGCTTGTACTTTTGAAACCTTAGCAAACTGCTTGCTACGAATTATATCATACAGAATGTGCTAAGGTGCTTCGGTCCTGACCACGAAAACGCAACTGGCGTTCTTCATTTCTGTACCAGCATTTACAGAACTGAAGACTGGTATTGTGATACTGATTGGCATCTCTAGTCACACCCACTAACAGCTAGTGTATGGGGTGTCTGCACTCTTCAGTTCATCCTTACTACACTTTTGGCTGCTAGAGTCATATTCCACAGCAGGTCTTGTTTATTGAAAGGGCACATGTGTGTGCTCTAAATCTGACCATGAGAAAGAATTCAAGATATATAATAGTAAAGATTTATTTCAGCAGAAGGAACTGCTGCTGACAATTGTGGCAGAAGGGGTAAAGTGTTATTAATTGGAGAGAGTGTTCGTGTGAAATGATTGTTCATTGTACATCAGATTAGAAGAGAAGCACGTTTATCACTGCACTCAAGGGACATGGAGAGGCAGGTGTGAAATACAAGCTGCTATACCCACCTGTCTTCAGAATTTTTTCCTTGAATGATCAAAGGCATTCTTTTTTTGTTTGTTTGTTTTAAAGAAGTATATTTATTAAATTATCATGGATGTTGACAATCTTACATTTATATAAATGAAAATAAACCATGCCAACACAATTTCAGTTGCAAACATTATGTATTACAAATCATGCTGACATAACTGTAGCTGCAAACAATATACATCAATTATAAAATATCCAGTCGTCAAACATTACATAGCTCATTCAAACCCTGCATACTTTTAAACATCATTCCTCCTCTGCAGGAATTGATCCAACAATTCCCATTTTTCTATGTACTTTGCTCCAACCCATGTCTAAAGATCCCAATTCCAGTTGTTTTATCTCTGTTACTATCTTCACTACTTCTAGTAAAGTTGGCTTAGACTTTGATTTCCATTTTCTAGTACATATATCCCCATTGTTTCTTTGTGAATTGCTTATCCAATCCCTCTTCCCAATCTTTTCTAACCTCCTCTGATTGATTCTTGTAGTTATTATGCAATATTTTACATGCTCTAATTATCCCTTTCATAATGGCAACTTCTGTTCTAGATTCTACTAAAAACTCTACCAGTGCTGGTCTTTTATTTAGGACCCCCCCCATTTATTTCTCTTTGCCTATACTCTGATATCAATCCTTGATAGGGAAGGCAATCTCTAATCTGCAGTCCAAATAAGTTCTTGGCATCTTCCCAATTTATTACCTTTCCCTCTCTAGTTATTTGCTCCCAATGCATTGGTTCCTTTGCCAGTTTTCTCCAATAAATTCCTCCCCTTCTTCCCTATTGTTAGTATCTCTAATTGCAGTCAACCCTTCCAGAAGAATCCCCTTTCTCCATTCCAGTGTTGGCTTAGTTCTATGAATACATTCTGCTACTTTATGAATATAATATTCTGTATGACTATTGTTATTCTCCTTAAAGGTCTGCATCCAAAATCCCAGTCTCTCCTTTCTTGAGCTTCCCACTTTTCATCATTATCTCTTTCCACTTTGAATTATAGATTTCTGCTTGTGCTATATATAGGAGCCTTAACTGTGTTGCTCTGAAATACTCCTTCAAATTGGGTAATCCCATTCTGCTTTGTTCCATTGAAAGAATAAGCTTATCCTGCTTGACTCTTGACATCTTCCCCTCCCAGATAAAATCCTTCAGCAGTTTATTGCTATCCACAACTTCTCATCTGGTTGATAAAAATATGCCTGACCTGTGTCTTGGACTAAAGGGATTAAAATATTTAACTGCTTGTATTTTACTATTGATATTCATATATCAACTTCCATTTTTATATTATCTTTTGTTTACTCTCTTCCCACATATCCTTAGGTGTCGCACCAGAATCATTTTAACTCATATTCCTAAATACTTCATTTTATCATGTCCCCATAAATATGGATATTACTAAACCAATTCATGTGTGGGTCATAATTTACTGCTATTGTTTTTGTTTTAACTTCATTAATTTTGTATCCTGAAAAGATTTGAAAGTGTCTCAATATGTTCCACAACACTCTAATGTCCCTTTCTGGTTTTCTCAGGTAAAAAATATTTTCTGCAAATACAGACAGCTTTTCTTGGCCATCATGCTGATTATATCCCTGAATTTCTGAGTGCCTTATTTTCTTTGCCAATGGTTCTAAATATAATGCAAATAAGGGGAGAGAGGACACCGCTGCCTGGTTCCTCTGCTAAAGCAGAAAGTATCAGAGAGGACCTACTCACTTTAATTTTCACCTCCGATCCCTTATTTATCCTCCTAATCAACCTTATAATTTTATCAGGGGAATGCAAATGCTTCCATTGCTCTGCTGATACGTCCTAGCTTACTCTGCTAGTGCCTTTTCTGCATCAAGACCCACCAACATCAGGGTATTTTCTTACATTCTGCTTCCCTCTGGATCATCAGTGCTCTGTTAATGTTGTCAAATGTTTGTCTCCCCTCCACAAAACCACATTGATCCATATCTATCAATTTTGGCATCACTTTTGCAATTCCTTTAGCCATTATAGACATAAACACTTTATAATCATGGTTTAGTATTGAAGTGGATCTGTGTGAAGCTAGATCTGATGGATCTTTACCCTTTTTAGGTATTACACCTGCCACTACTGTCTTCTAGGATGTTGGTACTTTCCCTCCTCTTAAAATACTGTTAAACAAAACCTTCCAGATCTTTATCAGTTTTTTCCCTCCTAGCTTCCAAACTTCCATGGGAATACCATCCATTCCTGTGGACTTTCCTCTAGATTGGTTATATGTCACCTTTTTATCTCGTCTGCTTAAGTAATTGACCTCCTCTACCTCAAGCCTTGATATATTTAATTCTTCCATAAAAATTTCCATTTGTAGCCTTTCTTGATTTCCACACGCCTCTGCTTTATACAGACTTTCACAGAATTTCTGAAATATTTCTAATACAGCTACAGGAACCTTGTTATCGGCTCCCTAAGCTTGGTGACAGTCCTTTCTACCTTGTTTCCTGAGTCATTGTGCTAAAAGTTGTTGTGCTCTAAAATAATGAAAAAACAGTTGCTTAACAGCAATCTTTCTAAACTCATGCATATTATTGAGGTAATCCCTTACTTTCTCTTTAGCATTCTGCAGTTGCTTCTGTTCTTGTTCTGTGAAATTCCCCCTATTTTGCATTACTTTAACATTTGTCAGTCTCTCTAATTCTTGTTACTTCTTAACCATATATTTCCTTTTCTTTTATTTCCATCATATTTTTTAGCTCCACTTTACTTTTATCCTATTCCCCGGCTGTATATTCAAAATAAATTTCTATCTTCTCTAATAGCTCTTGAAAAATGTCCACTACCCATTCCTTAAATTCCTCTCTTTTCAACAGCTAGGTGGGAAAACACAAATGTCTCATTTTTATTTCATTGATTTGTGTTTTTATTTTAGTTATTATTGGCCCCTGATCTGAAATAGTTATTGGGGGAGTATCAAGACCTTCAATTAAATGCACTTGTTATTGTGAAAGGTAAATTCTGTCTAGCTTATCTGACTTTTTATATCTTGGGGAATAATATGCAAATTCACTCTGAAATCCTAATACTGAATTCACATCTTCCATGCCAAATATTTTCGTACATTTCTTTAAAAATCTACCCTCTTTTGTTATATTTCTGCCCCCCAGACACATCTTCACTGTTGCAAATCAAATTCCAGTCCCCACCTATAAGTAATATTCCTTGTTGTCAGCTATTTCTCCCAGAATTTTCTTCAGCTCCACTATAGCAGTTCTTGGTCAAATATAAATACATTCCAGTATAGTCTTCCTGTATTGCCATTATTGTCTTTTTTGTCCACTTCTCTCACTATTAGAGGTCCTGTTTTAATTAATACTAAGTGCTCATCTCTTCCTTTGCCCCAGGTGTTCTGCTGAATTACCACCCTGAAAACCTTTCTTAATTAAATTCATATGTTCAGTTTTTTCCAAGTGTGTCTCATGTAGCATAGATATTTGCACTCTGTGTTCTAATATAGTTCACTACTTTTTCTTTTCTGTATTTATCTGTGAGACCATTAACATTTAAGTACATTACAGAAAGCATCATATTCTTGAAAAAATTTGTATTCCCACCTTTTATATATAACAACTTTTGTTAAATGTTTAGTTCCAGCTTTTATGTTACATGCATATACTGTTTGTCACATTAATGTTTTATGCAGTTGTTTTTTGTCATTTTGTTTTGAGCCTGTTACATCTTACAGAACTTTTGTTTTATTGAAAACACTCAAACAAAAATACAAATGCACCCCAATACTTAGTAAAATATATTAAGTTGATAACACGCAAAACTGTGTACATCTTCAAATATTGAAGTTTTACCCTTTTAAAAGGAATAAATGTTCCAAACGGGCAGCCACATACAGACTGGCGATAACCTAAAAGAAAGGTTATCCATGCTAAGATGCATGGTACAGCCTGTGGTTCTATTAAGTGCTGTCTGGCTTTGTCTTATCTGTATAGCTGTCTCAGCTGGTAAAACACTTGAATGCTTTCAGAAAACATTTTCTCCAAGCAATTCTCTTTACCAGATTGTCTGCTAGAGACATGACAACCAGACAAACTGTTTACTAGGGGAAGAAGCCTTATGATATTCAATAGTCTTTTTCCTTTACTTGGTCTCTCTTAAAACGGGTTACTAGATAGGCTAATGGCCTTAACCCAGTCATTCCCCTATGCAAGAATGAGAAAAAGTACACCATTTTTTTTCTTTTGCCATACTTTTTTTTTTTTACATTGCAGTGTCTACATTTCTTAAAACTGAACAAGGAGAAAGGGAGAAAGAAAAAAAAAACAGGAGCACCTGTTTATATTAATATCCCCATTACACTTAAAATAACTGAAAAAACTTTACTTTGTAACATGCAAAGAAAGTTATGTACTATTCAGATAGTACTATTAACTAAGAAAAAAATCTTGTTTGACTTAGTCAATTCTCTCCCTCCTCTTCCCCTCTCCTGAGCATTTCTTCCGAAAATTAATGACATGAAGTCAGGCATATGCTTTGGAGTCCCCTGCAAGTTTAACAAAGTCCAATATTTCCAGATTTCCTTGTTCTGTCATGTTTCACAAATATAATTATTGCTTTGTGATCTCACATTTGTCAATTTCCAAGTTACCGACTTTATTGTCCGAATATTAATGACATGGAGTAAGGCATATGCTTTAGAGTCTCCTACAAGTTTAACAAAGTCCAAGGAAGTCCAATATTTCTAGATTTTCTTGTTCTATTCCTGCTCATCTCCTTCTCCAAATCCCTGTCCCTGATTCTTTTCCAGCATACTCTTGATTCTTCTAGTCAACTCTTGTGCTTTATTCTCTCACTCAGTTTCTTTTGAACACTGGAAAAAGCTTCACTGCCACAGTTTCTGTGTGATCCTTATTCCCAAAAGAACAAGAAACAGAATCTCCGTCTGTTTCACAGCTCACTTTTTGTTAGACAAACTTGTATTTCTTTTTTAGCATGTACATCCTCAAAAATGATTTTATTCTTCCAGGGAAACATATTTTGAAGATAGCTGGGTACAGCAGTTTGAATCCTCACTCCTACTTCTTGACATTCCATAAAAATGGAATACATTTATTCCTCTTCTGCCTTGTGTACAATGAGTAGCCATTCTCCACAAACACTCTGCTGTCTCCCACTTGTCCTTCTGTTACATTTTTGTAGAATCAACTCGTCCTGTATGATTGCACCTTTACTATTAAAGGTCTAAGTTGTTTTCTCATAGCTAGGTTTGGAGCATGCACACGATGTGCCTTTCAATTAACAATTCCTGTTGTGGAATACCAGTCCATTTGCTTATTTGTGCTTTCATAAAATGAATACAGTCTGTTTCTTCTAGCTTCTCGGGTATAGCAGAAAATCTCAGATTTTTTCCTATGTGGTCTGTCCTCTAATGCTATTATTTTTTGAAACAGCTATTTTAGTGTAAAACATAACAATGGAAAATCTATTAATTTAATGGTAGCTGGGACACTTTTTCTCATGGTTAAAATTAGTTGAGACTATACATTCTGTTTTTCACATCTGAGAGGAAAGTTAGGATGGGGGATAAGAAAGGATGTTGTGAGTGCAGGATGTAACACAAACTCTTAATATATGCTTTCCACATTATTAAAACATACTTAAGAAGGGGTGAAGCCTGTCTATCTAGGGCATCTGCCCACATGTATTGATGTGAATAGTTGTATGTTGTGAGTTAAAAGGAGTTGGGGGATAAAGTGAAAATGTACATTTTATTAATGTTTTTATGGAAACAAAATGGGAAAGAACAAAGATGAGAAGCTGCAATTGCATATTAGGTCAGCCCACCAAATATTAATGTGTGCATGTAAGTTAGAAAAATACAGTATATTAAAACTACTGCCATGTTGAACATGAAAATAGTAATAGCATCTTATAATGACTCCCTTTTTGGTCATGTCATGGAATGTGAATGGCATTGTAGGTAAGAAGTAAAGGGTACTGAATCGTATTAAGAAATGTAGAGTACAAATAGCAATGTTACAGGAGAGGAGAGACAGAAATTAGCATTTGAATTTGGCAAAGGATTTCAGAATGGTTATTCAGAAGAGTATCATGGACAAAGGAAAAAGAATAATACTGAATTACAAGAAGGGCTGCAGTAGAGCAAGAGGAGGAGAAAGGCAACCATAATAGATTTGTGGTAATTAAATGTTATTGGCAGGGAAGAAGGATTACATTATCATGAATTTATGTTCTACCTAAAACTAATATTAAGGAGCTTAAGAGAATTTTTGGAGAGAGAGTCAGCTTCCAGCAAGGGATATTATTCATGATTGGGGACTGGAACCTGATATGCAGTAGTGTAGTAGTGAAGATATATGGGGGGACCTTGAAGGAAACGTATAACAAAAAAGGGCAGATTTATGAAGAAATGTATGATAATATTTGGAATGGAAGATGTACAATTACTGGTAGGAACCCAGGCAGGTTTCATATTATTCCCTAAGGTTCAATGACAGTACTAGGCTGAACAGAAATATTTCACAGTAGGATTGATATTTAATTGAAAGTTTTGAAACACATCCATTGACTATTTCAGACCATGCACCAGAAGACTAAGATAAAGATGCTGGATAATCAAGTAAAAATGAAAGACTGTCACTTTCCTACTTGCTAATAAAAGCAGTACTGGAAATGATTCAAGGATTTGTTAGAGAATGTATACATTTCTTCAGAGGGGATATCTGAGGATTGGGATAAAATTAAATTTAAAAATATGGTAGACATAGAGCTATGGGAAAAAGTAATATTAATTATTTAGATGAGCTGTCAAAGTTTAGAACATTGCAGATGAGTGGGCAATCTTACAGAACAAGATGAGGAGCAATTGTTTAGTGCTAAAGGGAAAATAGGGAATATTTGGATAATATGCATTAATTTAGAAAGGTCACAGTTTAGCAATTTTTTTATAACCCCAGAGTATAAACACTGTTAATACAATGATTTACCCAACAGACAATAGATATGGATTCTGCCAAACTTAGTGAGTCTCTAGGCTAGCTTTCATAAATGTGCCTCAACATGTACATGCCTCTGTACATTTGTTTCCCAACATGAAGACATGCAGCACTGTGAAGGGTTGGCTATGTGGCCATGCGTTATGTTAATGAGGCATTACTGGGGGGGGGGAGAGGCATATGCTAATTGGCCATGTGGTGTCTCCCTGGAGTCTCCCCAAGAAAGCCATCTGCACAAGCAAGCAATTCAAAAAAACTACTTGGTTGTGTAGACCAGCATTGTTATCCCCACCATGTCTCTGAAGCAAACACGTTCAAAAGGCCATGTTCAACCATGAACACTAGTATGTTTGGGGGGGGGGGGACCTCTAAACATCAGGGCTTACTATAAATGTGCCATAACTGCATCAGCATCAAAACGGGTAGGGGTGGGGAAAACCATCAGACACCAGGGACAATAATGTTTAAAAGTGCTGTACTGGCACCACCATTACTACAGGGGACCAGGGATTGGGGGGATACACACACTACATTTCCATACTGGCAGCAACATTACTACAGGGATGTGTTGGATACACTGGACACCAGAGACTAGTGCTCTGAGGCAGAGAACAGCATGTTGGGGAAATGGGGAACACCAGACACAACTCAAGTACCTCATTAACATAACGCATGCCCACAGAGCCAACCCTTCACAGTGCTGCACGTCTTCATGTTAATGGCACCACTGTATAGGAATCAAAGGGATGAACAATTAGACCACCAGGAAATACATTGGCATGATGGCACCTTACTCCAGGAGTGGATAAAGCCACTGAACACCAAGGATAAGTGTCCAAAGTATATGCACAAAACGAAAGTTGCCAGTAGGCAAGTGCAAAGGCCAAAAGGAAAAAATAAGAAAAATGGCCAGCACAAAAATAGAGTTGTTATAAAAATATTTTATTACATGACATACCAATTTTGGCTGAACGCCTTCCTCAGTGTACTGACATACACAAAAATCACACCGCTTTTATAAAACATACACCAATCAAAGGTTGCATCTCATGAATAATTAAGCAGTGACTATAAAGAACACATATATTTAAGGATACATAATAAGTAAGGCCAATGTCTAAGCCTATGGTATAGACAAATTTCAAACCCCTATGGGTCAAACAAAACCTGTAAAATAGTTACATGATATAAGTGATAATATATGAAATGATATAGACAACTATCAAATTTAATTAAAGTTGTTCATTTAAACCCGGTGAGAACAAAAACAGCAAGTTTGATGATCCATGTAGTTTCTTTGTTATTGAGAATGATGTGCCAACCAGCTTTCAGGGTGGCCGCAGTGGTGCAGCGGTTAGCATTGTCCCCTTACAGCAAGAGGTTCTCCGGTTCGATCCTTGGCTGGGGTGCCTTCTGTACGGAGTCTGCATGCCCTCCCTGTGTTTGCATGAGTTTTCTGCCTCATCCCAAAGACATGCTGTAGGTGGATTGGATACTCCAAATTGGCCCTAGGCGTGAGTGCGTGCGTGCATGTGTGTGCCTTCCGTGGAAGGTTGGGCACCGGGCTGGCAACTCCACTGCCAATCATGAGCAGACAGATGATCCGCTGTGGTGACCCCTAACCGGGAAACGCCGAAAGAAGTGCTAATCAGCTTTCATGTTCCTATTCCCGAAAACTCTATGATGGTGAATGTAAAACATGATGCTGGATAGAATGCTTATATGGAGCATTAGAGAGATTTTTATTCCTGATGTTAATCAAGTGGTCAGAAATACACATTTTGAATGGTTGGGAAGTTTGTCCAACATAAAAAGCTGAACAGGTACAGGTGCCAAGATAGACTATCCAACTGGAACTACAATTTGCAAAAATATTAATAGGAAAAATTTTAGAAGTGCTTCTAGTAGTGAACTCCTTGGTTTTTATTAACATACTTACAAAATGAACAATGGCCACAAGAATGGCAACCGGATAAAGCCCCATAAGTGTGACTTGTTGTGGCACAAGAAATCATGAGTTATGTTTATAATAATTCAAATTGCCCCCCCCCCCAAAGTTGTTCCTTTCCTAAAAAAAATGACACCTATCTCCTAGCATATTCGAGAGGCATTCATCCGCCATGAGGATGTGCTAATGTTTACGAATAAGATTCCTAAACATGAATGTGTTATGAGCACAAGTTGTAATGAATCTAATGGTCCCACCATTATCCCTGTGATGATATTGTAATAGATTCTTCCTGTCTTGCTGATGGGGTAATGCACTAGCCTGAATAACCTGACTATGATTGTAACCCCTATTCCAAAATCTGGTTATAAGGTAATTTTTCTGCCTATCAAACATATCAATATCAGAACAAATATGACTTATCCTAAGAAATTGAGATTTGGGAATATTACATGTAATGTGTTTGGGATGACAGCTCAAAGCAAGTAAACTGTTGGCACTAAATGGTTTTCTATAAACATCACTAGATAAAGTGCCATCATTCAAACGGGTTATTTGGACATCCAAAAAAGAAATACAGTTGATATCATAATAAAGTGTGAATTCTATGCCCCACTTGTTTTCATTAAGATAATTAAATTCTTGGAGATATTCTGTGTCAGCTCTCCAAACAAGCCAGCAGTCATCAAGATATCTTGTCCAAATGTCAGTTTCATCTAGATATAGATTATGTTCGGGGTCATCGATAATCTGTTTTTCCAAATAACCCATAAATAAATCCGCATAAATGGGTGCGAAAGATGCACCCATAACAGTGCCTTTGAGCTGCAAATAACATTTATCATCAAAATAAAACACATTTTTATTGAGGACATGCTCAGCTAAATAAACCAAAACAGTATTAAAACCAGGACTCTGTAAAGGGATTTTCCAGCTCAATGGGGGATACTGGTATATAGTGTTTTAACATCTAGCGTGCACATGATCCACCCAGATTCCAATTGGGAGTCCAAAATAATATTCAAAAATTGAGTGGTATCGTGGATTCTGACTCTTAACACCTTGAAGTAATGGTTTTAAACATACCGTTAAAAAAAGCTGACAATGGTTCGGTCAAGGATCCATGGCCAGAGACAACTGGTCTACCCGGTGGTACCTGTGGGTTTTTATGTATTTTGGGAAGCAAGTATAGATATTGCGGTAAAGGATCAGAAACTGTCAAATGGCCACTAGTTTGTTTATCAATAATACCTTCACTTAAAGCTAACTGTATAAAATTGTCAATAGCTTATTTAAACTTAGGGGTAGGATCAATAACCATATGGATATAGAACCTGCCATCAGAAAGTTGTTGATATGCTTCAGCCAAACACATAGATCAATCAAAAGCCACTACTGAACCCTCTTTGTCTGCTGGAATAATAACTAAATTCCTGTTATGGTGATGATTGTCAAGTGCATGCTTCTCTGCCATCGTTAAATTATGTCCACCATGTATGGCATACAAATCCGACAACAAATGCAAATCTCTTAAGAATTAATTTTTGAAAAATCTCAACATGTTGGCTGGAGGGATAAATGTGGGTTTGTGAAATCTAAAGAGGTTTTGAGTCGTGTAGATCCAGTTTTATCAAAAATTAGTTTCAAGTTTAAATTCCTACAAAAAGATAAGACATCTCTGACGAAGTCTTGCTCATCCACAACAAAGCCAGGTACAAAGTTCAAACTTCCATTGAGTAATTTCATCTCAACATCGGTCAAAATGACTGAATAGATGTGTATATTCCCCTGATCAACTAGCAGGGGATTAGAAGATGAAGCAATGTCTCTAAAGAGCCTGCTTGATCTATGTTTAATGCCACCCCTCCTAACCCTAAAGGGTTGGAGCTGGATTGACGGTGAGTATCTGTAAAGGTGACATTATGTCTTTTGTGTTTGGGTGACCCCTTTCAATGATCTGACTTGATGTTGGTATGAGAAAATGAATCATCACTGCAGGTGTCACTGATAGGCAAATCAGTTTGTTTTTTAAAAATAGGTTTGAGTCGCTTCCGTTTGTGTCCTACATTTGAATTATCTGGTTTAGAAGAATGAACTCTTTTGTATTGATCAAATGGTTTCCCTAAATTATAATCACGCAAATCCCTGTTATATTTTCAAATTTTTCTGTTTTTTTAACTGTATTTCAAAATCAATTAACTCCTTGGTCAACTTCTAAAATAGGGTCTTATATAAAGAGTGACTTTCAAATTGTTTGGCCTCTTCACACACACGGGTCACTTCTAATATAGAATTGGTTATTTTTCGTTACATACATGAGACATTGAACTTAAAGATATGCAGCATTTCCAATAAAGCAAAGTCAGAGATTACCTTATACATAAGCCAGAGATTACCTCTGAGTAGTCTATATGAAACGGAGTAAAGTGACAGTGATTTCAGCCAATCCACGCAGGACAGATGCTGAATACCTTGAATTCTTTTGAGGAACTTTTGTGATCTCTCTAATTGCTGCAGGTGCCTGAAAAGGTGCATACCAAAAAGGGCATTGTATTCAATTATTGGCTTGCTGAGAGAAGAGTACAGGGAGGTTATCATTTCTTTTTTTATGGAGGCAATGCCCTTACTTCTGAGATGAGCAATATAGAATGCCCTTCTTATCACTGTGGAGGCATGGTGATCAAAGTTAAGGTTGCTGATGTTAAACTGTGTGCCAAGGTCTCTCACCACTGAGTGCATGCTTAGGGTGCTTCTGTTGATGTGGTAGCAGAAACATCTCTCTTACCAAAAGGGATGATGATACATTTTTTTGAATTGAATATAAGGCCATGACTTTGGAACCAATCATTTATTTGCATAAGACCCTTTTGTAGGATGTTGACATTGTTTAGGGATTCTATGACTGCTTCCAGTTTGCAGTCATCAGCAAGCATTGTCAGCCACAGACCTTTAGTTTTTGCTTGTACTTTGGAGGAATAGATTCTGAACAGTAGAGGTCACAGGACTGATCCCTGTGGAACACCACTGGTTACGGGTCTGCTGTTGGATGTGAATTCTCCTATTTTGACTGTATGGATTCTATCAGTGAGCCAGTTAGCAACCCACCTAACAATATAAGGGTTGATACCTAGCTGGGTGAGTTTGTCAATAATGCCTGAGTGGGGAATAGTGTCAAAAGCCTTGGCCAACTCCAGGTAGGCTGAATGCACAGTTTTCCCCGCATCCAGGGCCCTGATGACTGTCTTGAAGAAGTCCTCCAAGTTTAACAGGCATGATCTCCCTGTGACAAATACAAACTGAGTAGGGTCAAGTGTTTGGAGGTTATCTATATCTGTATTGATAAAGTCCATGATGATTCCTTCCATGGCCTTACAGATGAGGCTAATCAGGCTAATAGGTATCTAGTTCTCGGGGTCATTGGAAGTACCACCCTTGTGCAAAGGGCATAACGGTGGCCATTTTCCATTCATGGGGATGAATCCGGAGCTTAGACTATGAAAAGAGTATCCAAGGTTGTTGCTAATTCTTGTTGGAGCCCATGTATGCTGCAGTCTGGGATGTTATCAGGTTCCATAGATGCTGTGTTTTTGGCCTTAGAGAGGGCATTTACGACCTGCTCTCTAGAGATACAAGGTGGGGGACAATTGGAAGGAGTCTCATGGGGTATGTGTGGTGGAGACAGGGGAGTGAAGTTTTTATAGAACCTGTCTGCCAACACGTTCACTATGTCCAAAGGCTCAGTGTATATGGTATCATTAACTACTAGTTTAGCGCAAATCTGGGTCTTACCTTTTAGGCTACAGATGTAACTAAAGAACACCTTATGGTTGCCCTTAGTTGAGGATGGAAATTTGGATTCATAGTTTGCTTTGGAGTACTTAAGTCTTATTTGCTTGTTTAAGATGAGGTATTACATAAGTGGTGCATGATTTCTCTGCATTTTATAACGTTTTTTACAGTTATTTTTAAATGTAATGGGGATACTAATATAAATAGGTCATTCTTTTATTATTTTTGTTTCCTTCTCCCTTCTTCTCTCTTTCTCCTTGCTCAGTTTTAAGAAATGTAGGCACTTAAATGTAAAAAAAATCTGGTTAAAAGAGCATGGCAAAGAAAAATTAGTGTGCTGTTTCTCATTCTTCCATAAGGGAATGACTGGGTTAAGGTCATTAACTTTATATAGTAGGAAGTTTTAAAAGAAAACAAGTAAATGAAAAAGAATATTGTGTATTATAAGGTCTTTTTTTTTTTAGTAAACAGTCCTGTATATGGTTCTCATGTCACTAGCAGACAATCTGATAAAGAGAAATGGCTTGGATAAAATGTTTTCTGAAAGCATTCAAGTGTTTTCCCAGCTCAGAGAGCTATAAAGATAAGGCAAAACCAGACAGCACTTAATAAAATCACAGGATCTACCATGCATCTTAGCAGGAATAATCTTTTTTTTCTGTTTGGCTTGAGTTTGTGTGTGCGGCTGTCAGTTTGGAACTTTTGTTCCTATTAGGGGTCAAACTTCAATATTTGAAGATGTACAAAGTTTTGTGTGTTATTAAGTTAGTAGGCTTTAGGGGGATAATGGGGATATGTGTATTTTTATTTGAGAGTTTTCAGTAATACAGAAAGTTCTGCAAGATGTGGCATAGGCTTAAATAGAGATGGCAATAAACAGTTGTATAAAAGATTAACCTGCCAAACAGTGCATGAAACAAAAACTGGAACTAGACAATTAACAAAAAATCTGTTATACATAAAAGGTGAGAATAATACCGCAAGAATATGATTCTTTCTATAATGTCTTTAAATGTTAATGGTCTCACAATAAATACAAAAAAGAAAGAGTAGTGAACTATATTAAGAAATGTAGAGTGCAGATAGCTATGCTACAGGAGACAAACTTGGAAAGAACTGAACATGTGAATTTGATAACGAAAGGTTTTCAGGATGATTATTCACCGGAATACCTGGAGCAAAGGAAGACAGAAGTACTTATATTAATTGCAAGAGGAGCTCCAATAGTAGCAGAGGAGGGTGAAAAGGCAACAATGGTAGATTTGTAATACTAAGGGGCTACTGGCATGGGGGGGGAGGATTACACTGGTATATATTTATATTCCACTGAAAACTGTTATAATGGAAAAAACACAATTCTGAGAGAAATAATCAGCTTTTAGCAAGGAATATTACTTATAGGTGGAGACTGGAATTTGCTTTGCAACAGTGAAGATGGGTCTTAGGGGCCCCAAAAGGAAAATATAACAAAGGAGTGTAGATTTTTAAAGAAATTCATGAAAATATTTGGCATGGAAGATGTGAACTCACTACTAGGAATTTTGAGTGAATTTACATATCATTCCCCAAGATGCAAAAACTGGGCTAGGCTAGACAGAATTTACATTTCACAGGAACATGTGCATTTAATTGAAGGTCTTGATAATCACCCAATAACTATCTCAGATCATATGCCAATAACTAAAATAAAAGCACAGGGTAATGAAATAAAAATAAGACACTGTTGCTTTCCCACTTATCTGTTGAAAAGAGAGAAATTTAAGGAATGGCTAGTGGAAATTATTCAGGGGCTATTAGAGAATGGAAACTTCTTCAGAAAATATTGCTAGTGGTGTAAAATTAAAGTAGAATTTAAAAATAGGGTAGATAGAACGGGAGATATGGTTAAGAAGTAACAAGAATTATTTAGAGGGATTGACAAATATTTAAGTATTGCAAACTAGGGGGACTCTCACAGAACAAGAAAGAGGACCAAGTACAGAATGACAAACAAAATAAGGGATTACCTTGATAATATACATTAGTTTAGAAAGATTGCTGTTAACTGTTTTTTGATAATAACTCTAGAGCACAAAAAACAGGACTCAGGCACAAGAAAGTAGAAAGGTCTGTCACCAGGCTTAGGAAGCTGATAATGGATCCTGTAGATGTATTGGAAATATTTCATAAATTATATGAAAGTCTGTATAAAGGAGAGAAATAGGAAATCAAGAAAAGGTACAAATGGAAATGTTTATGGAATAATTAAGTATGCCAAGGCTACAGGGAGAGGAGGCTCAGTTACATAAAAAGTGGTGATGCATAACAAATCTACAGGAATGTCCCCAGGAATAGATGGTATTCCTGTTAAAGTTTGGAAGCTAGGAGGAAAAAAACTGATAAAGATCTGGAAGTTTTGTTTAATAGTATTTTAAGATGAGAAGTACCAACATCCTGAAAGAAAGCAAAGCAGAAATTCAGAGAAAAGAAAATCAACCAAAAAAGAAAAAAAGCTGAGGAGAAAACACTGACTGGGAAGAATTCTAAAGCTGTTCAGCAAAAACCACTGCAAGCTCCAGCTTTATTGCAAGACATAACTTCCAAGTAACCTAGAGGGAAAAATAAGTCAAATGTACTCAGGGCTGATTAAAATACATGAAACACTGATGGAGCATATCAACTCAAATAATAAAAGGCTGGATAAAATGGAAGAAGCTTTAAACAGATATTCAGATGAAGTGATAAAATTGCAAAAATCGGAGGTCGATATGAAGAAAAGACTGGCTGAACATGAGGCTGCTCAAGAAAAGATATTTCAAAAAATAATAGAATTAGAGGACAGAGCATGCAGGGAAAACCTGAGATTTTCTGCTGTACCAGAGAAGCTGGAAGGAACAGACTGTATTAATTTTATGAAAGCACAAATAAGCAATTGGACTGGTATTCCACAGCAGGAGTTGTTAATTGAAAAGGCACATTGTGTGTATGTTCCAAACCTAACCATGAGAAAGCAGCCTAGACCTTTAATAGTAAATATGCAGTCCTACAGCAGAAGAAGTTGATGCTGACAAAACTGTGGCAGAAGGACAAAGTGCTAAAAGTGGGAGACAGTAGATTATTTGTGGAAAATGTTTATTCACTGTACACCAGGCAGAAGAGGAGTAAATTTATTCCACTAACCAGGGAATGTCGAGAAGCATGTATGAGATTCAAAGGGTTCCTATCAGCATTTTGAACATTGAAAACGCCAGATTTAATTTCATTGAACTAAAATGTTCGAAATCTCAGAAGAGCGAACTGATGGAGCATCAATTTCTTTCCCAGGGAAAGAAATCGGTGAGCCGTCATCGGTGTTTGCTATTTCCTCCACTGTGGTGTGGTCTTGGAATTGGTATATTTAAGTAGGGGGTGTGGGGGGGGCACAGCCCTCCACGTTGGGGGTTTGGTGGTGAAGCCCCCCACTTCTGTTAGTGTTTAAAGTATTGAACTTTTTTTTTTTTTTGCACGGCACACCGATTTCTTTCCCTGGGAAAGAAATCAATGTTCTGTCAGTTCGCTCTTTTGAGATTTTGAACATTTCAGTTCAATGAAATTGCATTTGGCGTTTTCAGCATTCGATATGCTGATATAGATCCAATTCAAACTGCTATATCCACCTATCTTCAGGATATTTTCTCCTGGAGGAACAAAACATGCTAAGGAGGAAATACAAATGTTTGTCCAACAAAAATTGAGTTGTGAAACAAAAGAAGATTCTGCTTCTTGTTCTTCTGGTAATAAAGACCAGAGAGAGACTGTGCCAGTGAAACCTTTACCAGTGTTTCACTGGAAAATGCTTGAGAGACAGAAAAAAGCATAAGAGTTGACTAGAAGCACCAAGAGTATATTGGAAACGAAGCAGACTGGATTTGGGAGATGTAGATAAACAGGGATAAAACCAGCAACTGAGAAACTGACAAATGTGAGATTATAAAGCATTACTTATATTTGTGAAACATGACATAACAAGAAAACCAGGACATTTTAGACTATTTTGATTTTCTTAAACTTGTAGGGCACTCTAAAGCATATGCCCTACTTTGTCAGTAATGTTTGGAGGAATACATAGGAGAGGGGAAGAGGAAGGAAAGATTTAACTGTAAGTAAAACTAACTTTTGTTCTTAACAGTAGTATGTACAGTGCATGGTATCTGGATGCTATAAAGTAAAGTTTTCTCAGTTATTTTCAAGTGTAATGGGGATACTAAAGTAAACAGGTGCCCCTGTTTCTTGCCTTTTCTCTTCATTCAGTTTTAAGAAATGTAGACACTGCAATGTAAAAAAAAAAAAAAGAAAGGTTTGTTCAAAAGAGTATAATACAAGGAAAAACTATATAAATAAATACGTGTAGAAGCAAATCTGTATCTGGTTCTCATGTCTCCATGGAGAAAATCTAATAAAAACAGACTACATGTTTCTTTTAGTGACTTTAATTCAATGGCTAGGAGATAATGTTTCTGACAGCATACAAGTGTTTTCTCATTCTGGGAGAGCAGTAAAGATAAGACAAAACCAGATAGCACTTATTAGAAGTACAGGCTGTACCATGCGTCTTAGCATAGATAAGATTCTGCTGATAGGCATGACTGTAATTAGGGATCTAGACAATAGGCAAGAGGGGGGCTGGAATTTATTGGAGAAAACTGGCAAAGGAACCATGGAATTCAGAGCAAATAACTAAAGTGGGAAAGATGATAAATGTGAAAATACCAAGAATTTATTTGAACTGCAGGTTAGAGATTGCCTTCCCTATCAAGGATTGATATCAGACTATAGGCAAAGAGAAAGAAAAAGGGGTTCTTAAATGAAAGACCAGCACTGGTAGAGATTTTAGTAGAATTTAGAACAGAAGCTGCCATTAAAAAGGAATAATTAGTACAGAATATGGTTAGAAAGGATTGGGAAGAGAGATTGGATAAGCAATTCACAAAGAAACAATGCTATGTCTCCCAAATATGCAACAAAATCTAGAAGATTTAAGATTTTTGCTTGGAAATGTTTGCATAGATATTTTTATTCTCCAGAGAATTTTTCTTCAGGTAGATAGTAAATGTTGAGGTGTGAGGGGGAAGAAAGGTAATTGGGAGCATGTTTTCTGGGAGTGCAGTGAGTTGGCAGACTTTAAGGATTCCCTGCGGGATGCACTGTTGGAGACGCTGAGTGGGCAGATTGGTGTGACGAGGGAGATGATTTTTCTGAGCTAAGATAAAGAATCAGAATTGCCTAGACATGGTAAGGCCTTGCTGTCTCTAATTATGGTGGCTGCCAAACCAGGAATTACTAGAACATGGAAATCAAAAATCTAAACAAACTATATTAGAAGTTGTGAATATTGTGACAGAGATACAGCAACTAGAATTGAGATCTTTAGAAAAAGGTAGGAGCAAACTACATAGGAAAAAATGGGAATTGGGGAACAATGCATACAGGGGAGGAATGAGGTTTAAAAGAAGCCAGGATTTAATTGAGCTATGTAATGTTTGTAAACGATTGTGTAGATTATAAGTGATGTATAATGTTTATAACTGGGAATGTGTCACTATGGTTTGTTATGTAAAATGCTTGCAACTAGGATTGTTGGCGTGGTTTGTTTTCAGATATGTATATATATATATATATATTTGTATGATTGCTTATGTTGTAAGTGATGGTTTAATAAAGATATTTCTTGTTTAAAAAAAGCAGGAATTTAATAATTTATGTAATGTTGCCTAGGTTATATGATATATAGCAAAATATATGAAGCATAATGGTTGTTAATTTTTACTTGTTAATACAGTTTGATTACTTTTATATAAATGTACATGTAACTAGGTCACACATGATAATTCAATAAAGGTGTTACAAAAAAAGTCTGAGTGTGGCTTTCAGTTTGGGACAATTGTTCTTATTAGGAAGGTAAACCTTCAATATTTGAAATTGTACATAATTTTGTGTGTTAATATTATATTGGGGTGTGTTGGGGGCATATTTGTTTTAATGTTTGAGGGCTTTCAATAAAACAAAATGTTTTGTAAGATGTGTCATAGGTTCAAATGGATATGACAAGAAACAACAGTATTAAGAGGTCAACCTGCCAAACATTAGCGTGTGCATATAACAAAAAAGCTGTTGGAATAAAAGGAGAGAATAATAATCTTTTAGCATATCCCTTTTGATATTATCTTTAAATGTTAATGGTCTCACAGATGTATACAGAAAAGAAAAAGTAGTGAACTATATTAAAAAATGTAGAGTGCAAACAGTTATGCTACAGGAGACGCATTTGGAAAGAACAAAACATGCAAATTTGATAAAAGAAAGTTATTCAGGATGGTTATTCAGCAGAATACTTGGGACAAAAGAAAAAAGGAGTACTTATATTAATTGCAAGTGGAGCTCCAATAATGATAGAAAAAGATCAAAAAGATAATAATTGTAGATCTCTTGTACTAAGGGGCTACTGGCAAGGGAGGAGGATTACACTGGGATATATTTTTATTCCACCTAAAACTGCTATAATGGAGCTTAAGAAAATTCTGGGAGAAATCAGTTTTCAGCAAAGAATATTACTTATAGGTGTGGACTGGAATTTGATTTGCAACAGGGAAGATGTGTCTGGGGAGCTAAGAAGGGTAGATTTTTGAAGAAACTGTATGAAAATATTTGGCATGGAAGATGTGAATTCAGCAGTGGGAGTTTGAGTGAATTTGCATATTTTCCAAGATACAAAAACAGGGCTAAGCTAGACAAAACTTAGATTTCACAGGAATATGTGCATTTAATTGAAAGTTTTGATACACATCTAGTAACTACAGTTAAGACTCCTATACATAGCACAAGCAGGAAGCTGTAGTTCAAGGTAGAGGGGGATGATGGGTGGATAGGAAAAAGGCTCAGGAAACTGGGAGAGACTGGGATTTTGGGTGCATATCCTTAAAGAGAATAACAGTAACCATACAGAATATTATATTCATAGAGTAGCAGGGGGCATTTTGGGAGCAGGGCCAACATGGAATTGGAGAGGGGAGAGTCTGCCGATGGGGATAACTGCAACTGGGGATGCAGACAGTGGGCAAAGGGGGGCTGAATTTTACTGCGAGGTTGGACTGGAAGAGGAACCAGGGTGTTGGGTGTGGTAATTAGATAGGAAAAGGTAGTGGAATGAGAGAGTCCAAGAATTTATTTGGACTGTGAGCTACAGATTACCTTCCCTGTCAGGGATTGATGTCAAAGTGTGGGCAGGGAGAGAAAAATAGGAGGATCATAGGCAAAAGACCAACACTGGTAGCATTTTTAGTATAATCTGAAACAGGATCTGCTGTTAAAACAGGGATGATTAGTAGAGCATGTGAAATGTTGCATGATGGCTATGGGAATCAATCAGAGGAGGTTGGAGGAGATTGGCAAGAAAGATTGGATGGGCAATTCACAGAGAAACAGTGCGGGGATTCATGTAAGGCTCCTGGGTATGTGGCAGAGTTTAGAGGATTTGGGATTTTGCTTAGAGGTTTTTGCATAGGTCTTTTTGTGTTCCAGGTAGACTCGAGGAGTTTTTCCCCAGGTGGATTGTGGGCACTGAAGGTGTGGTGGGGTGGGGGCTGTAATTAGGAGCATATTTTGTGAGAGTGTATTGGGTTGGCAGACTGTGGAAGTTCCCTGCAGACTACTCTGTCGGGGGGCATTGGCTGGGGAAATTGGTATAACTAAGGAAATTATTTTTTTTAGCTGTGATACAGAATCAGAGTTTCCTAGACATAGTGAGGCTTTGCTGAGTCTGGTTATGGTAGCTGCCAGGGAAGTGGTTGCTAGGAAATGGAAATCAAAGTCTAAACCAACTGTACAAGTAGAAAATATGGTAACAGAATGGGGATGACTTGGAGTGGGATCTTTGGAGGGGGGTAGGAGCAAATTGCATAGAGGGAAGTGGGAATTGTGGGAACAATGCATGCAGGGTTGTGTTTTGGAGGAGTAAGATTTAGGGGAAGGCAGGATTTGAATGAGGAATGTAATGTCTGACTGACAATGACTGGATGGATTATAAGTAATGTATAATGTCTGCAGCTGAGAATATGTCTGTGTGGTTTGTTTTCATTTATGTAAATGTATGGTTGCCTGTATCCTGGGTGATAGTTTGATAAAGATGTTTCTTGTTTAAAAAATGAAATTTTTGGAACAATTCATGCAGGAAACTGTTTTGGGGAGAAATTCAGTTTAAGAGAAGGCAGTCACTGAATAATTTATATAATGTTGCTCAGATTATATGATGTATAACAATATATGTGATATAGAATGCTTGTAAATGTAAACTTGTTAGTATGGTTTCATTGCTTTTATGTAAATGTAAGTCTGCCTATGTTACAAGCAATGCTTCAATAAAAGAAAACTAGAAAAAAATGCCTTAATTGAGGTAAATTCCAGGTTAGATTTAAGGTATATGAAAACTGACAAAGGGAGCAGTCTGGTCATTATGTGCCAAACTGATTATGTGCAAGGAATGGAAAAAAGCTTAATAATCAGGATGAATATAAAATTGTTTATTTAGTTGAAATAAATTCCAGATATAAAAATATATATAATGTTTTATTTTGTTAGCTAATGGTTCCATTTCCCCTGAATGCTTTCAATTTCTTGTGGCTGAAAATCGAAAAGTAGCAGTTTTATTTGGCATACCGAGGCTTCATAGCCAAGTTTTCACTTTGCCTTTCAGGCTGATAGTATCAGCTGCTGATAGTGTTAATATATTTCTGTGTTTTTGGACTATTTTAAAATCCTTTAGTCCAGAAGCTGGATAGTTATATAAAAGACTTGTGGTATTTTCTTGATGGGCTAAGGCAGTTTATATGCTTCACAGGTCACCCCTCTTTAATCTAGATGTGAAGTCTCTTTACACTAGTATTCCCATCACAGAGGGCTTGGAATTTATGAGATTGTTTCAGGCTAAATTCACCAATTTTTTGTCTGATGCCATTAATACTATTTGTGAACTGATAGAAGTTATGCTAGTAAACATTTTTTTTACCTTTAATGGTAAATACGATCAGCAAAGGATGGGTGTTGCTATGGGGGCTAACATAGTAGCCTCCTTTCAAATATTGTTATGGGGCGGTGGGAAACACAGGTTCTTCAATGTATTCCAATTTTTGTAGAACATGTAAAATGCATACAAGATATGTTGATCTTTTTTTATTACTAATGTTTCTATTGAAGGAGTAGAACAGTATATTCGGGAAGTGAATAGCAGTGTTGTTTTCTTAACCTTTATTTTGGGTGGTGAGGGGAGCACTGTGACCTTTATAGATGTCAGGAATTGAAGTCAGAGTGTGGGCAGGGGGAGAGAAATAGGGGGATCCTAGGTGAAAGACTAGCACTGGTAGTGTTTTTAGTATAAATTGAACAGGGGCTGCTGTTGAAAAAGGGATAATTAGTAAACCATGTGAAATGTTGCATGATGGTTGTGATAATCAATCAGAGGAGGTTACAGGCGATTAATCAAAAGAAAAGGATCTTCCAAGAGACATCCATGATGGTTGCACACTGATCAACAGCTTAATTTCATCTCTGCCAATGTGAAAAAAGATCCTGTGAGTTAGGGTCCAGTATCTCTGCCAGTTTTAGTAAATTCAGTTACCAGCTATTAAGTACACTGCCTGGATGTTAGGAAAGAAGAAACCGCCTGAAAGAAAATTACTTAGGAAAGGTGAAGAGAAAACACTGACTGGGAAGAATCCTGCAACTGTTCAGCAAAGTGCAGTTCAAGCTTCAGCTTTGGTGCAAGACGTGGCTTCCAGTAATGCAGAAGTAAAATCAAATATGCTCAAAACTGATTAAAATAAAATGAAACATCGGACTGCAACAATGATGAAATAGCAAAAGGCTAGAAAAAATGGAAGAAGCTTTAAGCAGCTATTCAGATGAACTGATGAAACTGCAAATCACAGAGGCTGAAATGAAGAAAAGGCTGTCTGAGTATGACAATGCTCAAGAAGAGCTGTTTCAACAAAATGGTATATTTCGAGGACAGAGCATGCTGGGAAAACCTGGACATTTTTGGCTATACCATAAAAACTGGAAGGAATGACTGTGTAGCTTTTATGAAAGCACAAATAAGCAACTAGAATGGCATTCCACAGCAGGATTTATTAATTAGAAAGTGTACATTGTGCGTATGCCCAAACCTGGCCATGAGAAAGAAGCCAAGACTAGTATTAGTAAAGATGTAATTACACCAGCAGAAACGGTTGATCCTGACAAAGCTGTGGCAGAAGGACAAACTAGTAGAGTGTTTATGAAAAAAGATTATTCACTGTACACCAGGCAGAAGAGAATAAATTTTATCCCAGCAATCAGTGAATGTTGAGAAGCAGGTTTGCGATTCAAGCTGCTGTATCCAGTTGTCTTCAGCATATTTTTTCCTGAAGGATATGTCAGTTTTTGATGCAAAACAGGCTAAGGAGGAAATACAAATGTTTGTCCAATAAAAAGCGAACCAACAAACAGATGGGGACTTTGCATTCTTCTGATAATAAGTCTCATAGATAGACTTTGACAATAAAATCTTTTCCAGTGATCCAAAGGAAAAATGCTTGAGAGAGAGAGAAAACAGAAGTTGACTAGAAGAATCAGAAGTACATTGGACTTGAATTTGACTCTGGAGTTGGGAGATGGAGATGAACAGGAGGAAGACTAGCAACACTGAAATTAGTGAATAAATGTGAGGTTATAAAACATCAATCACATTTGTGAAATATGGCTTTACAAAAAGTAGTGAAAATACTGGACTTTTGTTGACTTTGTTACTCCTGTGGGGGACTGCAAAGCATATACCCCATTTCATGTCATTAATGTTTGGAAAGACACTAGAAGGAAGGGAAACAAGTGACTAAGTAAAACAATTTGTGTTCTTAACAGTAGTTGTATAAAACATTTCATGATATAAATTGCATCTTATCTAGTAAAGTATTTTCAGTTGTTTATGATAAAGATACTAAAATAAACAAGTGCATTTTCTTTTTTAGTCTTAAGAAATGTAGGTATCACAATGTAAAAAGAGAAGAAAGGCTGGGCAAAAGCATGTTTTAAGTTAATATGCTGTTATCTTGGTTTGTTCATTTGGGGGTGGGGTGTAAAAGTGCAGAGATTATTTGTAGAGTCAATTTGTTTTCTCTTACTTTTGCAGAGGTGAATGTTTGGATTAAGGTCCTTTGCTTAATCTGTGAATTGGGAAGTTTGCAGGTGTACATTTTGTTCTTGTGTTTCCATGGAGACAAATTGACTGCAGGAGTAGGCAGTAAATCCCAGAGCACTTTTTTAAGGCTAAAAGGTAATGTTTTCTGAAAGAATTTAAGCTGTTTTTCACATCTGCGTGTGGAATAATGATAAGACAAGAACAGACAGCAATTGTGCAACTAGGAGCTCAGGCTATAACATGCACAGATAACCTTAATTTTACGTTAGGTTAGGTAATGCCTGTGTGCGCATTTAGGAAAATTGTTTTCCTATCAGGAGGGTTAAACTTCATTATTTGAAAATGTCGAATGTTTTATGTGTTTGTTTTAAGTTAAGTTCTGGGGTATTTTTATGTGTAGAAACAAAGTAAAATAAACAATACACATTCCTGCCAAAGGTGGCTCACAAACAACAAAATCAAGGCTTAAAAACAAGATGTGAGCACACCAACAAAGCTGAGAAAAAGCCAAAAAACATCCTAAAACACTTCTTTATTACAAAAGGATGAGCGCTTTCGCTGGGTTACCGCTTCATCAGATCCATATAAAAAGCAACTCAAAGTAAAACATTTATACAAGTTAAAATCACGTATAATTAAAAAATCACATATAATTTTTTTGGCTTTTTCTCAGCTTTGTTGGTGTGCTCACATCTTGTTTTGTTTTTAAGCCTTCTATTTGTGTGTGTGTGTGTGTGTGTGTGTGTGTGTGTGTGTGTTTGTGTGTTTGTGTGTGTGCATGCTCATGCACGCTTCTGTTTGAGGGTTTTCATTAAAAAAAAAAGGTTTGCAAAATGTGACATAGGTTCTAATGGAAATAACAATAAACAAGTAAAACGATCAACCTGCCAAACACTAGTGGGTGCATGTAACAAAAGCTGGAAATAGACATTAAAAAAGCTGTTGTATATAATAGGTAGGGATAATAACTTATAATGACAACACTGTCCATATTATTTTGGAATGTTACTGGCCTCAGGTACAGACAAAAAGGGAATAATATTGAATCATATTAAGAAATGCAAGTGTAAATAGCAATGCTACATGATTTACATATTAATTTGGAAATAAGTGAGCATGTGCATTTGATGAAGATAGGGTTTCAGGAGGAATGTTTTGCAAATTGTCACAAAGATAAAGAGGATTAGGATTACTTATACTAATTGCTAGAGGAACTCCAATAGTAATAGAAGAGGAAAAAAAGATAATGGTAGAGTTGTGGTAGTAAAGGGCTACTGGCAAGGAAGGAGATTTACGCTGGCATTTATTTATATTCCACCTAAAACTGCTATTATGGAACTTAAGAAAATCTTGGGAGAAGTAATCAACTTTCAACAGGGAATAGTACTTATAAGTGGGGACTAGAATTTGATTTGCAATGATGAGAATGTATCTGGGGGGCCTAAAAGGGAAAACATAACAAAAAAGGTCAGATTTCTGAAGAAATTTATGAAAATGTTTGGTATGGAAGACATGAATTCAGTAGCAGGAACTCTGAAAGAATGTGCATATTATTCTCCAAAGTAAAAAAAAATTGGGCTACACTAGACAGAAATTATATTTCATAGGAAAATGTGCATGTTAATTGAAAGTTTTGAGATACTTACCCAATAAAAATCTCAGATCATGTGCCAATAACAACTAAGATAAAAATGCAGCGTAATATAGTAAAAATGAGACACTGGCACTTTCCCACCTACCCATTAAAAAGAGATAAATTTAAGGAATGGGTAGTGGAAATTATTAAAGAGGTATTAGTGAAGATAGAAATTGCTAGTGGTTGTGATAAAATGAAAGTGGAATTTAAAAATAAGGTAAAAAAAGAGATGTGGCTAAGAAGCAACAGAAACCATTTAGATGGGCTGACAAGGATTAGTATTGTAGAATAAGGGGACTCTCATAGAACAAGAAGGTGGTGCAACTGCAAAGTGCTAAAGAGAAAATAAGGGAGTATATAGATAATATGCATGAGTTTAGAAAGATTGATGTTAAGCAACTATTTTTGATAAGTCTAGAGCACAGAACTTTTAGCATAATGGCTTAGGAAACAGAAAGTAGAAAGGGTTGTTGCCAATCATAGGGAACATATAACAAGATAAATAATCAGAGATCCTATAGAGGTATTAGAGATATTTCTGAAATTTTGTGAAAAATTGTATAAAGTGGAGAAATGTAGAAATCAAGAAAGAGCACAAACTGAAATATCTGTGGAAGACTTAAGTATGCTAAGGTTAGAGGTAGATGAGGCCAACAATTAAGAGCTAAGATAGGAGGAGATGAGATAAAAATGGTGACACATAATCTCCAGAAAAGTCTCTAGGAATAGATGCTATTCCTGTGGAAGTTTGGAATCTAGGAGGGAAAAACATGATACAGATACAGAAGGTTTTGTTTACCAGTATTTAAAAAGAGGGAAAGCACCAGTAACCTCGAAAAAAGTTCTGATGGCTGTAATACCTGAAGGTGGTAAAGACCCAGCAGACCCAGCTTCTTATAGGCCCATTTCTGTTTTAAACCACAATTATAAAGTGTTTATGCCTTTACTAGTTAAAAGAATGGCAAAGGTGTTGCCAAAGCTGATAGATATGGATGCGGTTTAGTGGAGGGAAGACAAACATTTGACAACATTAAAAGAACAATGATCTAGAGGGAAGCAGAGTTTAACAAAATACTGCTACTGGTGCTAGGTCTTGATGCAGAGAAAGCATTCAACAGAGTAAGCTGGGATTTTATGAGTAGGGCAATTGAAGCATTTTCATTCTTTTATACAATAATAAGGTTAATTAGGAGGATGTATAATGGATTGGAGGCAATAAATTAAAGTGGGAGGGTTGTTTTCTGACAAGTTGTGTCTGAACAGATGAACCAGGCAGGGTTGTCCTCTTTCCCCTTTTTAATTGCTTTATATTTATAGCCACTGGCAAAGAAAATAAGGGACTCTGAAAGTCAATGATATAATTGGTATGGTAATCAAAAAAGTTGTTTTTTTTGCAGAAGTACCTGATAAAACCAGAAAAGGACATCTGTGTTGTGGAACATCTCGAGAGAGATTCAAGTCTTTTCCAGATAAAAAAATGAATGAAGATAAAACAAAGGTTATAGCTGTAAACTATGTACCACACATGAATTGGTCTGCCAACACTCATATTTATGATTAAATGAAGTATTTAGGAATATAGATTCAAAAGGATTCTGTTATGGCAGCTAAGGATATGTAGGATGAGAGTAAACAAAAGATAATACAAAAACTGAGAAACTGGAGTCTCTGGTTTGTGGATATGAATAATAAGATACAAGCAGTGGAAACGTTTTTAGTTTCTTTAGTTCGATCTTCGGCTGGGGTGTCTTTTGTGTGGAGTCTGCATGTCCTCCCTGTGGTCATGTGGGTTTCCTCCGGGTGCTCCAGTTTCCTCCCACTTCTGCAAAGACAAGCTGCAAGTGGATTGGACACGCTAAAATTGGCCCTAGGCATGAGTGCATGCATTTGTGTGCCTTCTGTGGAAGGTTGGGTGCCGGGCTGGCAACTCGACACCACAAAAACTCCACTGCCAATCATGAGCGGACAAGGTGATCCACTGTGGCGACCCCTAACTGGGAAAAGAAAGAGAGAGAGAGTTTTATATACAGGTCAGGCATATTTTTATTAACCAGAGAAGATGTGAAGAATAATGAATACAAACTTGAAGGAATTTATCTGGGAGGGGAAGAGGGCAACGATCAAGTTAAATCAAAGTAGAAAGGGATGATGAAATGTAAGAAATTCAAGAAATAAGGAGAGAGTAGGATTTGGGATGCAGATCCTTAAGGAGAATAACAATAGCCATACAGAATATTATATTCATAGAGTAGCAAAAAGTATTCTTAAAAACTATGCCAACACGGGAATGGAGAAAGGAGATTTTGGCGAATAGGGATGACTGCAATTAGGGCTATAGCGAATAGCCAAAAGGTGGCTGGAATTTATTGGAGAAAACTAGCAAAGGAACCAAGGTATTGGGAACAAATAACTAGGGAAGGAAAGGTAAACAGAATGGGAAAAGACAAAGAAGACATTTGGACTGCAAGCTAGATACTGCCTTCCCTATCAGGGATTGATATCAGAGTATAGGCAAAGAGAAAGGGATAGGGGAATCCTAAGTGAAAAATCTGCTCATGTAGAATTTTTTGCTGAATCTATAACAAAAGCTTGTAAAAAATAAAGAAATCCGCTGCTGCACCATAAAGGGCTATCCTCCAGTCGTAAAACCAACCAAACCAAATCTGCCACCAGGAACCCAGCAATGAAATCCAACCACTGGATAATTCAAATTGTATTTAATTCGATAAAAATCACAAAGACCACGAACTGTCACAGACACAGTAAAAACAGGTTTTTACTGTGTCTGTGACAGTTCGTGGTCTTTGTGATTTTTATCGAATTAAATACAATTTGAATTATCCAGTGGTTGGATTTCATTGCTGGTGGCAGATTTGGTTTGGTTGGTTTTACGACTGGAGGATAGCCCTTTATGGTGCAGCAGTGGATTTCTTTATTTTTTACAAGTGGTGAAGAGTGACGAGGTGTTTGACGTTTCTATAACAAAAGCTGCTTTTTAAAAAGGAATAATTAGTGGGACATATCTATAGAAATTAGTTAGAGGAGGTTAGAAAAGAATTTGAAGAGAGATTAGATAATCTATTTCTGTGCTTGGGCTAGCCACCCAGTGGTGTAAACCTTGGCTCTAGATGATTCTGTCTGTTAGTGATACCTCCAACACCATGTGTAAAAATGGGAAAAAGGGTTTGTGGATGGATGGATTATATAATCAGCTCACAAAGAAACAGTGGAAGGTCATATGTATGGCTCCCAAGTGTGCAACAAAGTCCTGAAGATTTAATATGTTTGCTTGGAAGTGTTTACATAGGTATTTATATACCAAAGAAGACTACAAAGAATTGTTTTCTTCAGGTAGATAGCTAATGGAGGTGTGATGGGGATGAAAGCGGTAACTGGGAGCATATGTTTTGGGAGTGTAATGAGTTGACAGACTTAAAAATTCCGTACAGGGTACTCTCTTAAAAATATTGGGTGAGCAAATGGATGCAACTAAGGAAATTATATTTTGAGCTGGCATACAAGATCTGAATTTCCCAGACATATTAAGGCTTTTCTAACTTTAATTCTGGTGGCTGCCAAAATGCCTAAAAAAATTCTTAGAAAATGGAAATCAGTCTAAACCAACTGTATTTGAAGTACTGAATACTGTAACAGAGAATAAAGAACTGTAAGTGGGATCTGTAGGAAAGGGTAGGAACAAATTACATAAAAATGGACATTTTGGGAAATACATACAGAATAATGTTATGGAGGAAGAGTGAGATTTCAGGGAAGGCAGGAATTGAGCAATTTATGTAATACTGGATTTATGATGGTTATACAAGAAAAAAGAAGAAATGTGATATTTAATGCTTGTAACTAGGAACATGTTAACATTGTTTGTTTTCTTTTACAAAATGTATGTTTGCTTATGTCTTAAGTGATAATTCAATAAAGGTGTTAAAAAAAGAAAAGTATTTTCCATGATAAAAAATGTTCATCTGCTGTAGTGGCAGGCTTCCTGGTTAATGCTTATAGAAGGAGGGGCAGATCCAAGGAGGAACCATGTCCCTTAACGTATATCTAAGAAGGAATATAACTTTCAAAAACCAAGAACTAATGGGCAAATGTTCCAGGCCAACTTGGAAATTAGAAATGGTCACCAGTTGAAACTTAAAAGTACAGACTGAAAAAGACCATTTAAAAATCCAAAATAGCATCTTATGGAGTGAAAAGGGATCCAAACTCATTGATATGGCCCAAATAGTAATTTTATTACCATAAACATTTCTGGTGGAGAGCTTTTAATATAAAGAAAAGGATATGCACTACTCTACTGGATAGCTAGGGATCTCTGGCATTTATTGGAAGTAGAGGAATCAAGTAGTCAACTTGAGGTATTTCGGATTCCAGTGAGGCTGCCTCAAAGGGTAGAAAATCAGATCTGGAATATGATCCAAAATTTATGGAGGGTGTACTAAATGAGGTCACAGAAAGTGGAACCAAGCTTGTCTGGGGTACAACAGGGCTAGTAGAATTGCACTGCAATGGGCTGCTTTCTGTAAAAAATGTTATCAATGGTATTGGAAGATAAGCATATAAGAGATGCAAGGACCAAATATAAAGAGTAGCATCCCTTGGTGACTGTCCCTTGGAAGGGATCAGGGCAAAGAAACTGCAACATTTCATTTTTTAAGGTATCACAGACAAGATGCAGCATGGCTGGCCCCAGTGGCTGAAAGTCTGTGCAGCCACTGACTGGTTGAGGGACCACTTGTGAGGCATCACAATACTGATCAGTTTGCCCAGTTGACTGTTGGATTTCCCAAGGACGTTCATTGATAGAAGAAAATTTTCCTTGGACATTGCCCATTGTCACATCTCATGGCCTTTCAACACAGGGACTAGAAATGGGTTTCTCCTTATTTGTTGATGTACCAGTCCACAGCCATGTAGTCAGACTGGATGGAGATCACACATTTGGGGAGGCAGTTGTGGAAAGCCTGCAGTGCCAGGACTACTGTTATCTCCAAATCATTGATGTGTACATGGGTCTCTGACTGGGACCAGGCAGCTTGGACCATCTTCCCTTTGCAATCCCCCCCCCCAATTCTAGGAAGGAAGCATCTGTGGTCATCAGGACTGGGGGCTGTGGAAGAAGAAAGGGACATCCTAAGGAGACATGGTCTGAGATCAGCCAATAAGAAATCTGAAGATGACACCTTGGTGAAATGGATGAGGAAATTTATTTTGTGAGTTGTCATAGCTGACAGTCCACTGAAGTACCCTCATGAAAAACCTGGCTAAAAGAATTGCATAGGTCATGAGGCTGGGAAGGTAAATATCTAAAGCTGGTGGCCTTTGATGATAAAGAATCTGGTTGGTAGGCCTGAAGAAACAGGAATAACAACTTTGAAGGAGAAAGCTTGGCAGTCTGATCTTCTCCAGATGGCAGCCTATAAACTCCAAAACTTGAAGATGTACCAGGCTGGAGTTTTCAAAATTTACTGTAGTACTCAAGGAAGGGCACAGATGGTACAAAGTACCTCTTGAATGAACCAATAATGCCTCTGAAGTTGCTATTAGGAACCAGTCTTTTAGGTGCAGAAAGACCTGGAATCCCTGCAGCCTGAGCAAAGTTGCTACCACCACCATGCATTTGCTGAACACCTGGGGGGCTGCGGTGAGGCCAAAGGGCAATGCTCAAAACTGCTATTGACTGTCTCACAGCCAGGAGGGTAAGCACCTCCTGTAATGTCTTGCTTTTTTATGTGGTAGTAAGCATCCCCAAGTGTTGGGAAGGGATCTTTGTTGTATTGGAGTAAACCTAAAGGGAATGGTGTAGGCTCTGGAATAACTCTTAACACCCAGTCTTCTGATGTGATGACCTGTCAAGCTTAGGGGTGGAGAGCCATTTGCCTCCAACTGCCTCCAGAGTGTAGCAGTTGGA